>NC_064764.1:38569954-38787454 GCF_011397635.1 Epinephelus fuscoguttatus
CTCATTAACTCCCGTGCAGAGGCTGAGGTGGTGCGCAGGCCCCGGTGCGCTCTGGATGACTGATCGGCTCTGCTGTGGCCCTCAGCAGCAGCGGGGGACGCGGTGCGCCTCGGCAGGACGCAGCGCGCCGTTCATTAGTATTCTCCTCACGCACTCACATCCATTTGGCCACGAAGAAGCTCCACAGTTAAAATGCTCCTTCGGGACACAGTGGACGGTGTCAGCGCTGAGAAGGACAACGGTGATCTCAACCTTCAGCAGCCCACAGCAGCAGCAGCAGCAGCCCTCTGTATCCTCTGCTCAGGATCAAACACTCCCTGTGGAAGCTGCGCACAGAAAGATTCACCCCTCCGGCTCCTGGCTGCGCCCTGCTCCCGTGATCCAACCGGGAATAATAACGTCCAGTGACTCGTTGACCGGCTGGTGTCGGGCTGCTGCTCTCCGGACGGCCGCTGCAGCTGCTCTGTTGTGAGGCTGACAAAACAAGACCGCAAAACAAGAGGCGGCCCCGCTACGCTCCACCCCGCCGGGACATGTGCCAATGAGGCAGCGCGCGTCCTCACGAGCTGCTGTGGTCCGGCTCCTTCACACACACTGAAGTACAAACTTCACGTGCAACGTTTGGTTCATAAAAACACATCAAGGACATATTTGTCCTAGAAATGAAATAATAAAATATAATAGTGTCCGAGCTGGTTTGATTTCCTCCCCCTCACCAAACAATACAAAGAGAATCAAAGTATGAAACGTGTTAGATCCGAAGGAGTTACACCCTTATTTCTTTCTCTGCTGTTACTATCTGTGCTCATGGGGATTGTGGAGGATAAATCATAGACAACAGCGCCACCTGCTGGTACAAACTGGTCAGAACATGAAGCAGGATGGACGAACAGGCTCTGAGAAAATAACTGAGTTCATTAATTAAAAGAAAAAAAACTCAAGTTGACATTTAAAATATGTGTTGAGATGAATTTTGGAGGCGTCTTTAAAAAGGAAAATGTTGAGGATAATATAAATACAGAGTCCTTGAAGACTGTGGTCATGTTTCCCACAGCAAAACAAGTGAACAAATACTTTGATTTTATTCATTTCAACCAAAGACCAAGCTGAATTAAGACTTTTTAGTTACTGAAAATTAATCCCAGACCACTGATTTATTTCAAAGAAGCAGTGTGGAAGATTTAGAGAGATCTAGCAGCATCTAGTGGTGAGGGGTGCAGATCTCAACCGGCTGAAACTTCTCCTGGTTTGAGTTCCTTCAGTGTTCGTTGTTCAGCAGGTTTTTACTGAGGTCTCCTCCTCCTCTCCAAAGCAAAGGGACACACTAATTAAAACCAGTAAAAACACTACATAGAGCAGTTTAACGTGGATAAAAAGGAGCCCGTGTTTGGTTTGTCTGTTCTGGGCTGCTGTAGAAACATGGTGTAAAATCGCCTGAAGTTGTAGAAGCTGTCATGATGAGCTGCGCCTCCCTTTGTGCTGCTGTAAATGTCTTTATGGGATTTTTCAGCACACAGATCCACACATTTATATTACTTTATTTCATTATTCATCTTACATTATATCCCTACTGTATATTTAACTTGCACTATGTTATATCTTGGATTCTCATTCTGTTTTTACATGTATGATCTTCTTTTTTTATACAAATTCAATCATTTTTGGAGGAAGCCCTGGAGAAGACCCTGACTTTCAAAGGCAATGTGTGCTTCTGTAATTTTTGTGCATTTGATAGTAAATCACTTTGAACTTGAGCACATGAACAGAATCAGATCACAGGTCTTCACCAACAGTATAGTTGTTAACTTAAAACTTTAGCACCACCTTGTGAGCAACATGAGATCACATGCAGGGTCATGTCAGGCTGTCTGTTCAGCATTTTAGAGGAAAACTATGTTGAATTTTCCTCACTGACATAGACACTTCAGAGCCCCTGCACACACACTGTTAATGACTTTTCCTCCAGATAGACCATGAGGTTGATATTTGTGGTTTGGAGTGAAACGTCTCAACAGCTATTGGATGAAATGCAGCTCAGACAGTCACATCAAGTGTCAAGTGCTAATAAGTAAATCAACTAATCTGATGAACATAGAAACATTAAACATCTGAACAACACTGTCAGCATGTTCACATGCATGTCTTTTTTTCTTTTATACATTTCGTGGAAACATTGTTTGGCTGAGAGGCCATGAACTTAATTGCCACTGACTGCTCTGCAGTAATTGTTGTTAATTACATGACAAAGACTTAGAACCTGACATTTGACTCAAAGCTCTGCTGTGGCTGAGTGCAGCCTCACAGAGCCACCAGCACGGCTGTAGACTCTCTGTCTTGTCATTAGCTCATGGACTTGGGTGACCTCACATACTTCCCAGCATTGTCAAGTTTCTGCCCCCCAAACTGGGTGTTTCAAGCCAAAACAGGATCTTTTAATCACCATAACCAGGTGGGTTTTTTGCCTAAACCTAACCACACATTAACCACAGCACTGCTGAAATATAAAGTTCCAGTGTATCTACGGTACAATGACATGCAAATGTAACGTATCTGGTTTGCAGAAACGTACAATGCCAACGCTTTTCCTGGCGATTGAGTTGGGAGTGTTTGCTTCATCTGAGTTTTGGGCTGTGATAGCAAAGATATTTCAGACCAGAAGATTTAATCAATAAATTTTTAAAAAGTAATCCATGTAATGATCAGTAAGGATAACAGGTGCCAGTATGGTAGTGCACGCTATTATGACAGGCCCTAGTGTATGCTATCATGCACATATCGTCTTGTCACATGATCAGAGACTTGACACTGGATACCATCAACATATATATATCACCCAGCAATCATTGCACATCTGTATATAACAAAAAATACCAAAGAAATTGGGAAATTATTAATTTGATTTAGCAGTTTTAGTACTTGATTTATAGCTGTAGAATAATCATATGAATTTGTTGCAGATGCTTTTGATTGTATTACAAATAAAGAAAAAATAAACATGACAGAGACAGGTTTGATTTTTTCAACAGCAAAAAATTGCAAATGGCACTGTTTTTAATTTGATGAGAGTTCTTCTTTGAACATTAGCATATTTTCAAAGTAGCAGTTACTCAAAACAGCCGTTCTCCACCCAGCACATTGTTTAAGGGTCAGCTCTCCCTATTGGCCCCCACCTCACGGGCCCTAGTGCACCCACATTGCCTGCACCTGATTGGTGCACTTCAGTTATCATGGTCGGTGGTTGAAAATGTATTGGGATCAGTTTTTACTCGTAAAGTAAAAGTAGAAATATCACTGAAAGTACTGAAAGTATTAAAAGTAAATGTATCAATCAGTTAATACATTAATTTGTCACATAAAATCATATAAGATATAATTACAGTGAAATGTAATCCCATCAGTTCCTTTGTTTGTGCATTTAAAAAAGACTGTAATAATGAATATAATAGTGGGCGGTCTAAGGCAGGGTGATGATTCAGTATCCTTGTGTCCTGAGGGCAGAAGCTCCTCCTGAGCCTCTCAGTGCTGCCTGGTGTCATCGGCTCCTTCTTCCTGACCTCAGCAGAGTGAGAAGCAGTTATCAGACTGGCTGCGATGTTTTATGATTCTCCTGGCCTTATCTTTGCAACGCCTGATCCTTTATGCAGGTTAGAGCAGCTGCTATAGCATGTTCAGCTGAGCAGTCAATTCAACTCTGGTGTGAGAGAATTACAGCACCAACAAAATACTGTTAATGTGTTCTGTGTTCTGTTTCTTTTGCTCCCTAAAGTTTTGGTGTTTTTGTGTCAAAATAGGCTGCATTTTTTGGTATCTTACTATATAATGACGAAAACTGTGTGTGTGTCTGTTCTACGTTTCTCTCCTCACTGACTTGGTCAATCCATGTGAAATTTGGCACAGTGGTAGAGGGTCATGGGAGGATGCCAATGAAGCAATATTACATCAATTGGCCAAAGGGGGGCGCTATAGCAACCGATTGAAATGTCAAACTTTGAATGGACATATCTCATGCCCCGTATGTCGTAGAGACATGAAACTTTGCACAGAGATGCCTCTCCTCATGAGGAACACATTTGCCTCAAGAACCCATAACTGGCGCTTATATAGATTTTCCACCATTTTGAATTTTTTGAAAAACACTTCAAATGGATCTCTTCCTAGGAAGTTTGAGCAATCTGCATGAAACTGGGTGAACATAATCTAGGGACCAATATCTAAAGTTCCCTCTTGGCAAAAGTTGGAAAACTTCCTAAAACTGAGCTTCTATAAGGCAATGAATATTGCAGAGGGCGTGGCTCATCACATAAAGGTGTAGAACATCTCAAGGGTTTCACCCATCACCACGCAACTTTGTAGGCATATGACCACACATAATCTGAGGGGACCCTCCATTATTGAGCCCATCAAACAAAATGGGGGCGCTAGAGAGCTCATTTCTTATCTAGGCCTAACCGCCATATGGATTTTTACTAAACTTGGTAGATATGTAGAACAGGACGCCTCAAGGTGACTGGAGAAATTTAACTCTAATTGGCAACTGGGTGGCGCTATAACAACAGAAAAATGCTTAAAATGGCTAAAATGCGACCGATCGCTGTGGCTCCCCCCTGTGGACCAATGTTGGTGTTGTTTCTAATGTTTGGTATGACTAAGTCATGGTATGGTATGCTGTACATAATCACGGAAACTGTCAGCGTGTCATTCTGTCAGTCAGTCATTCTGTCTGTCCCACGTTTTTCTACTCACTGACGTGGTCAATCTATGTGAAACTGCACATAGGCATTGAGGATTGGCATAGGTAGAAGGTGACAAAGCTACCAGTGGGTATGGACTATATAATATAAAGTATTGTCATGGCTGTGAATATAACAACTAAATGTTGCACTGATGCAGTCAGTGTATCAGTATATGCACATCTGTCTTCCCAATGAGCTCCAGCTGGGCTGAAACTAACAACCCAGCCTTCCAGAGTCAAACTGTAAACTCATTTACTGCAACACTGATTCTGACAATTTATAAGTATTGAAAATAAAATAAGGAACACTGCAATAAGAAAATGTTTAGATGGTCTTTCTGAGGATGTGATGACAAAATCAGTGCTGAAATACAAAACGTAGCAAAGCAAACATTTGTTTGTTACTGTAATACAGTAAATGTTCCTGAGACAGAACTGACTGCAAAAGAACTGTTTTTCATGCTGCTCTATTTTTACCTAACGCAGCAGAGGTCACTTGAGGCCTTTTTATACTCTGACACATGATTGCACTGATTGATGTCCATGACTGTGAGATGGAACAGGTGAGACATGAAGAAGAGCACCTGATAATGAGGGTGTGGCATTTTGAAGGCCAGTGTTTTACAGGTAAACAAAGTTTGCTAAACTATGAGATTTGAGCTCAGAGCAAAGAAGTGCTTTAAAATTCTATTTGTGTTAAGCAGTGGCATTTTTTTTTATTAATTATTAGTTATTTAACCTTTATTTAACCAGAAAAACCTCTTGAGATTAAAAATCTCTTTTTCAAGAGTGTCCTGGCCGAGACAGGCAGCAACATAAGTTACAAACAGACAGCAAAGAACAAGAATACAGAATAAGAATGGAAAGCTCTAAAAGGAGCAATATATAACACAAAATAAGATTACTACAAAGAAAGGCCATAAAGTACGTTAATGTACACAAGAAGTGAACCATAAAAATGCAAAAAAGGGCAACAACACATGATTATAAAGACCAGCTAAGATACACTCTGACATTGGCATATAGAAGAGTGTGTACAAAAATCCTGCAGCAGTGCTCAGAAACAACCAAGAGGAACTACTGAGTGCAACTTTAGTCCTTCTGCAGAAGACTCCACATTTGAGGAGCTGCAGACATAAATGCACACTTGCCAAACTCTGTATATACCCTCAATACAGACAATAGAAAACACGTTTTGTAGATGGAGAGCAGAGCCATTTTCAATTTTTTGCTTAAGGGAAATTTTGGCTTATTTCAGCCTGTCTCCTATCGTCCTAAATTTGTTTCAAGTGACTAGTGACGAAAAATAATAGTTAGCATGTTAGCCGTTAGCCTAGATACAGCTGGGGCGCATAGTAGCGTCAGACCTGTTAAAACGTAAGTGAACGGGCAACCTTCAAGTGCAAAGTTAGTCCACTAAACAAGCTTTTTCTCCACAAAGACTGCCTCATATCGTTAGGATAAATGTCAGAGAACATATAGAAAATGACATGTAAACGTGTTGTCTTACCTTACCGGTGTGCTGCCATGTTTGTTTACCATTTAGCTCTGCTTTCCAAAGCGCGGCTGAAATATGTCTGGCGAGCTCTAGATAAAGCCCAGCTGGATACTACTCCAGGTGGAGGTGTCTCGTCCTCGGTCACATCCAGACCTTGAAAATAAGGCTGCAACCGGTCCCATTCCTTGCAACAGAGGCATTCCTCTTCTGTGGGCACTGGGGCACAGCATTCACAGGTACACCACCAATCTCCAGAGCTACGCAGCCTTGCAGCAGCCATTCCTCCTCTCTCGTCCTCTACCTGTTGCACCTCTCTCTCTCTCTCTCCTCCTCCGTTCTTCAATTTCACGAAGCTCTTCGTCAGTGTATTCTGGCTCAAATAAATAAGGGCGGCCATCAAACTCTGCAAAATCAAATTCCTCCTCCACAAAGTCCAAGTTTGGCAAAAAGTCAGCCATTATTCTATAAATCTTTCATAAAATAAATGAATGAACTTTTCAGGCTACCATCCTGTTCTGCCTTCCAGCTGTTGCTGCTTGTTCTCGCGATATTTCGGCCGCGCTTTGGAAAGCAGAGCTAAATGGTAAACAACAAACATGGCAGCACACCGGTAAGGTAAGACAACACGTTTACATGTCGTTTTCTATATGTTCTCTGACATTTATCCTAACGATATGAGGCGGTCTTTGTGGAAAAAAAGCTTGTTTAGTGGACTAACTTTGCACTTGAAGGTTGCCCATTCACTTACGTTTTAACAGGTCTGACGCTACGGCTGTATCTATGCTAACGTCTAACATGCCAACTATTATTATTATACTATGTCACTAGTCACATGAAACTAATTTAGGATGATAGGAGACGGGTTGAAATAAACCGAAATTTCCCTTTAATGTACACACATAAATATGCAGAAGGCCAAGAGCAGCTTTGTAAATAAGAGAATGCAGATGAAAAAGCCTAAGAAATTGTAAAGAGAGCCAGCCAACCAGAGCAGACAGGATACAGTGATGAGTTAGGGGCTTACAGTTGGTAATAAATCTCAATGCATCATGGTACACAGAGCCCAGCACATGCAAACACTGGGTGCAAATACATCCCATAATCAAGCACAGTCAAGAATGTGGCAAAGACCAGTGTTGTTTTGGCCAAGAAACCAGTCTGGAGTCCTGTTGTTTATTCTGAGGCTCCAAGTCTTCAGAATTGTGTCCATAGTTTAGTTTGTCGTGTATTCAATAGAGACAAACTGTAACCTGCTGTACCACTTCCATCCACTAGATGGCAGACTGTGTTTGTCGCCCACACTCAGCCGTCAGGTGTTTTTGTTTCATCAGAACAGTGTTCACTGAGCCGTGATGTGACAGGAATATGAGATAACATGTGATGTTTAATCTTGACTTTCTGCACGAGAGAGACAAAGACAGACAGTCAGACAGCTGGAGCTCAACAGCTCAGTGTGGTGATGGAGGTGATAACATCTGAATACATGAGGAGAGAGGTCTGAGCATGTTCATGACACACACACACACACACACACACACACACACACACACACACACACACACACACACAGAGTTACAGGAAATATTGGTTACCTGTAAGAACAAACAGTCAGTGAACATGTGCACACACGTCTTCCGTTTCTCCTTCATCACTATTCCAGAGAGGATACCTGCAGGAGCACCACTCCACCACCTCTCTTCTCTCTAAATAAATGCAAAAACACACGCACACACACACACACACACACACACACACACTTGACTGTATGTGTGAGAGGCCTCTGCTGGCTGCATCCATTCCCTGAAGCCTGATTCCTTTCCAGGGATGTCATTACCACGGGGCTAGTGGAGGATAAACATAAATAAACTCCATTTACCCTCGGCACAAATCACATTCAAGCTCTCTCTTTTCTCATATTGTTGGTTATTGTTATCTTCACAGGAGCACAGAGGAGCCATTAACCCACCGCCCACACACACATGAGGTGGAGATAAAAGCAAACTGACGCTCAGCTGCAGCTCTGATCAGCGTCCATTCTATACAGGCCATACAAACACATCATGTCTACATTCATTTAAACTGTGACAGTTCATGCCTGTCCATGTGAAGAGTTGTTTTCTGGTACTTCTAACACCACAAGCCCAACTATGAGGCCTTTTTAAAAAATCAGAGTTCAGACTATACTGGGTTTTACATTAGACAGTAATTTCATGTACAACGTGGGCACCAGACTCCATGAAAATAATCTTTTTACACAGCCTCTCCAAGGCGGGAATTTGACATCATTATGCCGCCGCACCATTCTGAATAAAAAGGTACAATCACGGAATGGGGGACAGAGTTATCTCCCCTTTGAGGCAGCATCAAAAGCAGCAACAGCGCTGAAACAATGTCTGCATGGACAGAACAACCAGAGCAACAGACACCGGCATGCTGTCTAAAATCACACACTGGAGCGCCACGATGCTGTCAAATGCAAAGGCGGCATAAAGAAGGGACTTCATTGAGGCTCTATGGACGACCTCTGTGTAAAAAGAACTTATGCTGCAGTGGAAAGAAAAAACATTGTGACATGGAGGCTAATGTGATAGCAGCTAGCTTGCAAAGGAGGGGGCAAAACTTGTGCTTTGAAACAACTGAAAGCATTCAAGAAAAAACAACGTTGTGTTTCAGCCTATGAAATATCCGGGGAGGTCCCAGGTTCATATCCCAGAGGAGCTCCAGTTTGTAATAACCCAGGTCCTAGGCCATGACATATACGGACGGGGTGGGGACACAGTGGATGGTGTTAAATCAAAAGGTATTTACTGTTACTCAGTAAACAACCAACAAAAAACAACATGTGTGGCTAATCAGTGAGTCAGAGACGTAGATGTGAGTGAACACAGTAAAGTGTGAGGTGTTGCGAAGCCAAACAAAAGGCCAAAATGTGCTGACGCCTGAGGGGATGAGTCCAACACTGGAGCTGGGCTTCAATCCCCCAGGTGCCCTCAGCCCAGGTGCTCCAAATCAGCTGCTGCACTCCCGTGATGCCTTCAGGAACAGAAGGGAAAAACAGTTACTGGTAATCCATAACCAGCTCAGCACCTCAGGGGCCATCACAGACAGATAACCAACAACAACAGCAGCAAAAAAGAAATAAGTACCTATAGGTATGTTGGTAAAATACCGGAAAAACTGTGAAAAAATCTTAGTATAATGCTTGTATTATATTATATAAGCAAATTTTTAAAAGAAAGTTAAATAGCTAAAAAAAAAAAAAAAAGACTGACAAAAAAGTTTAAATATAAAAAAAATTACCCGTAAAATATCTGAAAAGTACAAGTAAAATATCCCAACAAACAAAAATCTAAAAAAAAAAAACCCCAAAAAATAGAAATAATATTTGACATTTTTTGGTGCATGAAAATTCACTAGAATGAGGGAAATTGTCTGATGCTCAATCTCCGGCTTAAAGTCTGTCCTGTGCACTTTGTACTGCGATGCGTGAAGCTATAGATGCACGATTACGCACTTTAACATGCTGCTTGTTTTGTTTTTTTTATTAATATGTGCTCTATTTATTAGAGGCTTTCAGGTTATATTTATTTTAGGTCTATCTTAAAATGTTATTTATTCTGCACGCTGCTGGACGTGGGTACTGAATTTTGTTCCCTCATGTTTTTAACATATTTAAATGACAATAAACTGAACCTTGAACCTTCAACGCTGAAACAAATGACACGTTACTATGCTAATAGGTTCAATGTACACATGTCAGTGTGTTAGCATGCTTAGCAGGAAAAGGACATTGATGAAATTTGCAAACTGCTAATCTGACCATTTTTGGTGGAAGTTTTGCAGCACAAATGTAAGACAGCTAATTCCTGTAGATGGGCTGCTTAGCTACAAAACACATCCCTCAACTAACTGCAAAATCATTCAGCTAATGAGACTGTTTGTGTCATCACAGTGGCTCCATTATTGAGGAACGTTTGTGGATTTAAAACTCCATTCTGCCTGCAACCAAAGAACCCACATGTGTATGAACCAAATATTCAAAGTCATGATTTATTCACATTATCGAGCATGTTTTCCAGAAGCATCTTCATGTGGGAGTTTTCTAATGTGTTGTTGGAGGCGGTGTGGGCATGTTGATGCCTGGGTGTGTCTAAGCTCTGTCCTCTGCAGACCAGCTGCAGCTCCATAAACACATATAAATTTCATGCTTCTGTTTTTGGCTGGTTGTGTTTCAGTGTTGTCTGAAGATATGAAACATTCACATATCAAAGTGGGTCACATCAGTACAAACAGCCATGAGAGGATGACTCTGTCTAAATGACGCTCAGCTGCCTTGTGTCTATATCTGTCACTGTGAAATGTTATTTAGTAAATAAAAGTGTAGCCAGGACGCTGAGCGCTTAATGTAGCACAATTTATGAATGGATGATGGAGGGAGATAAACTGAATGTTGGTCTTATTCAAGGACAGAGAGGAGTTCACTCCAGTGCAGTCTGGTCTATCTGAGCCGTTTGCTAATGAAGACTTCAAAGTCTGATCTGCAGGATGGCAGCGCTGATTTCACATCCAGACATTCCTAATGACTCTAAAGTGAATTTCTGAAGCTTTTTTCTCCCATTTTGACAGGAAGGCCATGGAAAATTGGACTGCAGCAGCCAGAGAGGATGAGTGATGCAACCCAGGCCTTCGCATGTGCAATCATGTTAAATGACTCCAGGGTCTGTGGCTGTCGGGCCGAGCTCGCACCTCGATCAGGAAGTCAGATTTCTCTCAAGACTATCAGTGAAAAATATCAGGAAGTGTTGTCGTCACTAAGGGACTGTTCGTTACTTCTGAGGGGTGGTGCAAAATGGGGTAGACATGTCCAACAATATTTTAAAGGGAAATTTCGGTTTATTTCAACCTGTCTCCTATCGACCTAAATTTGTTTCAAGTGAATAGTGACATAAAAATAATAGCTAGCATGTTAGCCGTTAGCCTAGATACAGCCAGGGCGCATAGTAGCGTCAGACCTGTTAAAACGTAAGTGAACGGGCAACCTTCAAGTGCAAAGTTAGTCCACTAAACAAGCTTTTTTTCCACAAAGACTGCCTCATATCGTTAGGATAAATGTCAGAGAACATATAGAAAACGACATGTAAACATGTTGTCTTACCTTACCGGTGTGCTGCCATGTTTGTTTACCATCTAGCTCTGCTTTCCAAAGCGCGGCCGAAATCTCACGAGAACAAGCAGCAACAGCTGGAAGGCAGAACCGGACAGTAGCCTGAAAAGTTCATTCATTTATTTTATGAAAGATTTATAGAATAATGGCTGACTTTTTGCCAGACTTGGACTTTGTGGAGGAGGAATTTGATTTTGCAGAGTTTGATGGCCGCCCTTATTTATTTGAGCCAGAATACACTGACGAAGAGCTTCGTGAAATTGAAGAACGGAGGAGGAGAGAGAGAGAGAGAGAGGTGCAACAGGTAGAGGACGAGAGAGGAGGAATGGCTGCTGCAAGGCTGCGTAGCTCTGGAGATTGGTGGTGTACCTGTGAATGCTGTGCCCCAGTGGCCACAGAAGAGGAATGCCTCTGCTGCAAGGAATGGGACCGGTTGCAGCCTTATTTTCAAGGTCTGGATGTGACCGAGGACGAGACACCTCCACCTGGAGTAGTATCCAGCTGGGCTTTATCTAGAGCTTGCGAGATTTCAGGCACGGTATGAGATCGCTGCTTGTTCTCACGATATTATATAGGTAGATATACAGGATTATGCAAACAACTCTCAACAATGTTGCAAACAACTGTCTCCTATAGCCATTAAGGGAAAATTGCGGGGTAAATTCCAGCATATCTCCAGTCAAATACTACGTTTGCACCACAGCTAAGGTGACATAATGTTTACAGAAGACAGAAGACCAGCTTTCTGTGGCAAATAGAGTGAATGTTCGGCCTATAATTTCAGATTAATACATATAAGATTATGGAAACAACAATCTCCTGTGGCTGTTACACGGACATACCAGAATAATTATGGTGAAATATCACGTTTGTTAGTTTGGTGTGGCTGTCATGCACCAATATTCTGCTGAATTGTATTTGCAGTTTGTGTGATGAAGGATTTGGATTTTTCCAAAGATATTAGCTGCATAGCAGCTAAGCCTAAACTTAAACCCACTGAGGGGGCTGCAGACAGGCTACTAACTGACACGTTGATGCATAATTTATTTCTCACCACTGTAGACTTCAATGAAAAAGATACAACCATCCATAAACATTCAAAAGTACAATATCTCAACGTTACATTTAGCAGCGTACACCTGGCTTGACATGACCCAGCGTTGTGGTCAAAAATCTTTATGTACTCCTCCGTCTGGCAGCAGCTGTCCCTGAGTGAATGGTCCCTACCTGTATTGACAGATGCCCATGACAGAACAATGACCCCTTTTGGACAAATTAGCATCCCACATACATACATCACTCCCTCTGTGCTGTTTGCTTGTTGCATTGGCTCCAGTACCTGCATTTGGTGCAAAGGGAGTGTTGAGCATTTACCCCCAGTAACCTAGGAAGGCTCAAGGAGAAATATTTGTAGCTTCGGGGAGGGTCAAGTGAAATAAATAAATAAATAAAGTCACACCCCAGTTACCTCCCTTCTCTGATAAATATAGAACAGTCCCTGAGCTCCACGAGCAGTCAGGCCATGGGAGGCAACCCCAGCATGCATGTGTTCAGTTTCTTTTCCTCTTGAAATTCTGCACAAAGTCTAATATTAGCTGAAGAATCTGACAGCTGTATGTTCAGGTCTTCTTGAGGACATCACATGTTCTAGTTCAGACATGCAGATTCAGCCATTTTTTGCCTTTTGACCCAGAGAGCGAGACAGAGCAAGACTAGAGAAAGGACCAGGACCCCCAGAGGTTGTATTAAAGATGCTGGAATTACATAAATATATTCATAAAGTGGCTTTGAACATGAAATATGGCCACAGAGAAAATCCAAGTTTCCACTTTGTAATATATCGTGCTGGTGTTGAGTGTCCACATCTTCAAACCTGTTCAGGAAAGAACAAAATAATTCTGCTTTGATGTATTGTGCAGTTTATTCTTGCCGTTTTGAGGGCTCAAGGAAATAACCATAAAACTCTGTATTCTTTGTAGGAGGAAGTTTCTGCCTGATGGTGCAAACCTACATATTGTTTTCCATCCTCAGCTGAATGGAAACGTCTCTGAACAGCCTGAAGGAGGACGTTGATGGAGCCGGCTGATTGCTGCTGCTGAAGGTGTGCTGCAGATCTTGTGTTAGCCAGCCTGATAGACCGACGAGCTCCGTCTTAATGGCTCCTTCAGCTCCTGCTGTTGGGAGATAAAAGCATCGCTCTCAGTGTCACGTGTGCCTCCAACAGTGTGTGTGTTGAGGTATAATGGAAGCTGACAGGACGGAATATCCTCCCTGAAGAACGCATCTGGACTGTAGAAGGCCTTCGGATGAAAAGAGAGAGTGGTGGGGCAGAATCAAAGAGATGGAGACATGGCCTGAATTTTGCTTTCAGGCTTCACATTTCAACTCAAGAGCTTTTGATGGCGGTGGAGTGGTGTTTTTCTATACGTTTCTGTGTGTGTGTAAACATAAACAACCTGCCATGCAAAGAATATTTAATGTAGAACATCATACTGTGCGTTGCTTTAGACCGATCAGAAATGTACCTGTTGAGAAGTGTCCTGTGAGTCATTTTCACTGTCGTAGATGGGTTGATATGAGGCTTAAAAAGGGAGCTAACGTTTTTTTTCAACCTGGGCCCTATTTGCCGATCTACTTTTGTCTAAATGAGTGATAGGATGTTCAATATGTGACATTTCTCCAGTACAAAGCTAGGGCTGACCTGCCTGCAGCCCGTGAGCACGCGCTATATTAAATAATAGGGCACTCAGACAGTGTCAAATAACGTCAAAATACGTCCACTAAAAGTGCATTTTTTCCACACAGATAGGCTCGGATTGTTAGTGTAATTATCCAACAACATAACGGAAAGGAAAAATGAACGTCTGTGTTTACCTTTAGCTGGATTCGGATATGTTCCTCTGCCTGTTGCAATTTTAGTATATGTGCTACCGAAGTAACGCTGCTCCCTCTCTGTCCTCATCCGGCTCTGTGTCTGTGTACTCCGTGTTCAAATAAATACGGGCGGTCATCAAATTTAAATGGCTCATCCAGTTGGTCAAAATCGGGTAAAAAATCAGCCATGACTACTCCAAACAGAGTAACTCCTCGCGTTTGGTAAGGTCACTCCAGCGGTAACTTCCTGCAACAACTCAAATCTCGCGAGACCTGAGATTTCAAAGCCAGACTTTGACTCTCTGAGTGAGTCTTTTAACTCGCCACAGCAAACGTGTCTGAATTTTTACCCAGTTTTGACCAACTGGATCTGGATGAGCCATTTGAATTTGATGAGCACCCGTATTTATTTGAACACGGAGTACACGGATGTACATGGATGCAGAGCTTATTGAAATTGAAGAGCGGACGAGGAGAGAGAGGGAGCAGCAACAGGCAGAGGAACATGTCTGAATCCAGCTAAAGGTAAACACAGACGTTCATTTCTCCTTTCCGTTATGTTGTCGGATAATTACACTAACAATCCGAGCCTATCTGTGTGGAAAAAAAATGCACTTTTACTGGACGTATTTTGATGTTGTTTGACACTGTCATGACAAAAAATGTGTTATTTGTACAGAAAGAGAACTAATTTTCTAATAATCAGTAGGAAGCAGATATTGCGTTATCTATAGACTAGCAGCGTAACAATCTCTCAGCACAGCATGCATTACAAAATAAATGCAGCTTAAACTGTGTTTCATATAATGTTATCAGTGCCACTTTTCAACGAGGACGCCCACAGGATGGAGCAGACGACATGCTGTCTGCTCTCCCACCTCCAAACCAAAACATTCTCCCTCAGTGAGACACATTGGGAGGGATGTGCTGCTGTTTGGGCAGAACTCCACCTGTTGACTGCTGCAGAAACTGTCTGACAAACATCTGCGTACTGCTGTATCACAGAGCAAAAACTCATCACCTAAACATGGCCTGTTTAAGACTCCGGTCAGGCAGAACGCTGACGCACCCAGCTGGTTTTCAAACGCAGTCACCAACATCACTGAGTCATATCACTGCAGCCCCAGCGAGGACAAAGTGGTGTGTGATTGTCTGCAGAGATGGAGACCCAGCGAGCGGCCTCATACGCACAGCGGTGAGCTCCGTTCATTAACACCTCCTGTTGGATGCAAATGAGAAACACTGATTGAAAAATTAATAGCTGCAGGTCACAGCAGTGTCTCTGAAAGACTGGAGGCAATTAGAAACAGACAGACAGAGGTCATGACAAAAGAACTTTTAATGTACATCAATAAACATGATTTATAGAGAACTGTTGGGAACAATGTTTCCAGGTTTACTGTAATGAAACATTTAGTCAGACAAAGAGGAGCAAATAAGATAATAAGCCCTATGGCACAGAGGAAGAAAATATATCAGGCTGTAGATATAAAAAGAGTTTTAATTCCCTCCGTCCATACATTTTCAACCGCTTATCCTGGGCTGAGTTGCGGGGGCAGCAGGCTAAGCAAAGCACTCCAGACGTCCCTCTCCCCAGCAACACTTTCCAGCTCCTCCTGGAGGACCCCAAGGTGTTCCCAGGCCAGATTAGATATATAATCCCTTCGGCATGTTCAGGGTCTGCTCCTATCTGCTGGACATGTCTGGAAAACCTCTTACAGGAGGTGCTCAGGTGACCTCAACTGACCCCTTTCTACTTAGAGGAGCAGCACTTCTACTCTGAGCTTATTCAATGCGCGCTAGACAAAAAACCCCAGCAAGGAGCGCCTGTGGAGCGGGGGTGCGTGCACCACACACATACACACACACACACACACACACACTTCCTGTCATCTCCGCTTGAATGTAGTGTTTCCCTCAAAGACAGTAGAGACAGTAGCTTACATGAAACTAGTATTGACGTGTGCGTGTGTTGTATAATTCTTCAAAATCAAATATTGTCAGGATAAGATTCTCATCTTCGGATTGCATTGTGTTGTCTGTCACTCGTAAGTGCCGTATAACTGCCGTAACTGACCAAACTGCCGTAACTGCCACAACAAAACAGGAAGGAGGATTTGATCTGATTGGTGCTACTGGCGTCTGATGCTCAAAAAGTTGAAAATATTTTAACTTTTCAGCGTCTACGCACGTCTAAAAACACGTCTAAAAAGAAGCGTCTACAAAAACGCCCATCTAAAAAGACGCTTGAATGCCGGTCAGAAAACAATTGTTTTACTGGCATCACGCTTCTAGCATTTCATCTCGGTGTGATCGCCCCCTAAGGCTGAGCCCAGACACCCCACGGAGGAAACTCATTTCGGACGCTTGTTTCGACGACCTCATTCTTTCAGCCAGAGCTCATGACCATAGGTGAGGGTTGTGGTGTAGATGGACCAGTAAATCGAGAGCTTTGCCTTCCGGCTCAGCTCCATTTTCAACACAATAGTCCAGTGAGGCTCCCACATCACTGCTGACGCCACACCAAACAGTCTATCGCTCCATTTTAGCCTCACTCATGAGCAAGACCCTGAGATACTTGAACTCCTCTGCCTGGGGAATCAAGTATCAAGAACTGAAACAGTAAAGGATTTAGTAAAGAAAAAAACAAGACAGGCTTTGTCATTTCTCTGTCATGGCATCTATCCATGCAGATAGTTTTGGTTCTGTTAATCCAGGTTTTAGATTGTCTTTTGAAGGATCACTAAAGTTGAGAGGATTCATCAGCTAGTGACCAGGAGTCTCTGTACACGTCATGACAATTTGTCATACAGTTCATGAGATATTTCAGTCTGGCCCAAAGCGCTGGATCGACTAACTGACCAACATTCATTCTCAGGGTCCTCAAAAGCAACATCTCCTTCCAGAAACTGTGCCCTGGTAACACTGCCTACATTTACATGCACACTATTGTTCAAAATATGGCAATATTCAGAATTTGATACAGCCTTTTTATGAATGTAGCATTTTCAGATTAGTCCATGTGGGATATGTTGGTATTATTCAGCTTTTAGGAGCATCATTTGGTCATGTACAGTGATGCATACCAGTGTGGGGTTTTTACTGCAGTTTGCAACAAATGGCCTCTTGCTTGCTTGTGATGTACACAATTCAACTAGCCAACAGTTTGAAGGCTGCTGTAGAGATGCATATCCAAAAGAAAAGCCCGCATTTCTGGTCAGAAGGAGAAACACACCTACTTAAAAACACAAGGAAAGATTTGGATATCAACAGGTTTCTGGATAATTTATAATAATAAGACGATTTATTTGATGTAGCACCTTTCACAGAAGTAAAATTCAGTGCTTCACAAAAATACAATCAAACAAATAAACAATAAAACATACAGTCAATAAAAACAAGGGCAATTTAACAATTAAAACAACAAAAAGAAAGTAAATGAAAGGACCATAAAACAGAGCAAACACAGGCTACTGAGGACCCAAAAAGAAACACACCAAGGAACAAGCATTAGGCAATATAAGATGAGACAAAGGCCATTATGAAAAGATGGGGCTTCAGTTGTTTTTTTAAAGTTTCTAAAGAGACTGCAGACTGTAAACCTCATGGAAGAGAGTTCCATAGTGTTGGAGCCACTACTTTAAAGGTACGATCACCTTTTGTTTCAAGTCTGGTGCAAATATCAATGCAAGGAATACAAGAAGGGGACTGTGTTGGCACGGTCCAAAACGTGATGTTAAACAGGAGGATTAGCAGAATATTCATTTTCATGTCATGTAAACAGCTCAGTAGGAATACTGTCTTTGTGGAGTAAGAGCGAAAACGGGAATATTTTGTCCATGTAAACATAGTCAATGAAATTTCATTGACTGCTTTTGTTTGAGACTTTAAGAAGTCCATCCATCAAGACAAATCTGGTAAAACTGAAGCTGAGGATGAAAAATGAAGTGATGAGAGGCCTTTGAGATGTTTGTTGTGAGGAAACTGTTGTTGTTGTTGTTGATTCCCTCAGCTCTCACATTATTCATCTCCTGGACTCCAAATATATTCTGTGTTTGCTGCACTTCTGACAGTCATTTGTCTCGATGTCTTTCAGTCATTACCTCTCTTTTTTTCTCCCTACTGTCTCTATCTTACACACACACACGCACACACATGACATGACAAACAGACAAAGGTTGCTATGGAGATTTGCATGCTGTGCTCCAGAGGTTGCCATGGCACCAGTTTTTTACTCGGAGCAGAGTGTTTTGTTGGCGCGGCGGTCGCTCTGCCTCCTCCAGCAGCTCAAATTAATAAAAGCGTTTTTGTTTGAGCCTGTTGAACGCAGCTCTGGATGTTTACTGACTCCTGGAATGGATCATAATGACTGTGATGGAGGAAGAGGAGGACGTGGGCGAGACAGAAAGTGAGAAAGGGGCTGTGCTCCAGGGATGATCTATGATCGGATGATTTGAAAAACAACCCTGAAGAGGCTGTGAAGCACCCAGCGCAGCACTCAGGGTGAATTGAAGGGAGAGGAGCAGCAATGTGCCGAGTTACAGCCTTGCTTCAGCTGCAAATAGGAAGAAAACTTATTATCACGTAGTCATGCTGTTTTTACCATAAACTTTTGCTATCAGTCTCCATCTTAGAGCTGCTCATGCATTAAAAATGTAAAACCTCCCTGTGTGTTTTGGTGTGCATTAAAAGAGAGTCAGGGGAGCCTGCAGAGGAGACACATCAACAGATTAATCGTCTGAATCCAGTGAAATTTAGCATCCGGCGAGGCATTACTTCACATTTTTAGATAACAGCATAAAGAGACTCTCTCTGTAACTCTTACATTTTGTAATATTTTATTCTGTTTGTTACTTCTGCTCAGAGTGAGCCGAGCTGCTGTTCACCCAGAAGGAAAAGAAAATCCAGACACTAAAAATACACTCAGCTCCTCTATACAGCAAACTGTATTTAATATCTAGATTCTAATGTCATCTGTAAGATTGTGGGTAAAATAAGTTTGACATAAGAGCTGCAAGAGTCTAGATCGATGGTGAAATGTTCAGTTGTGTTGCTCTGGTGATAAAAAGGCAGGAGTTTTCTTAAGCCGCTCTCCAGTGTAATGCTGATGAAACATCTTATCTCTGGCAAACCTATCCTCCTTGAAACCAAGACGGTTTCAAACCGATGAGGTTTCCAAGGAGACAAACAGCTAACGTCACCCGCAGCCTGTTGTCGACAAGAGAGGAATAGGGAGGGGGAAGAATAAGGCCGTGATCATCGAGCTGGTGCCTGTTAGACCCTCGGACACTGAGGTGTCGCCACTAAAAAGTGATATATTCTGTCCATCATTCTGGCACTCTGCGAGCTGCAAGAGTGGTTTGGCTTCTCTCCAGTTTTACCTTCACAGCCTGTTTTCAACAGCAAAGCCTCAAAATCCGACAAAAGTCCAAAGCCCTGGCTTCAGTGTGGAGACTGTGTCTGCAGGACATGCAGCTAATCGATGCTCTGCATTCCCTCGAGCGCTACCAAGCTCTTTTCTGCACAGACTTAGTGCTGCCAATGTCATTTAATATTCTGAACACATAAATCCAGCTACAAGAATATGATAATAACAATAATATTTATTTTTGGAGCACTTTACAAAAACAGCATCACAAAGTGCTTCACCAGGCGACAAAATAAAACACTCAAGTCAAAAAATCAACAGGCTGGATAAAACTGAGGAAATAAAAGACGGTTTAAAGGAACTTAGAAAGCAAGCAAAATCAGGAAAGGCTCTAACATAAAAGTAAGTTTTAAGAAGAGACTTGAAAAGCGATCACTGACTTAGCTGACCTGATTTCCTTGGGCAGATTGTTCCAGAGCCTCGGGGCCCTGACAGCAAATGTTCTGTCCCCTTTAGGTTTCTGCCGGGCCTCTGGAACAAACAAAAGACCTCTCCCTGAGGATCTCAAAGTACGTACCAACATGTGCGATACTAAGAGATCAGAGATAAAGCCGGGAGAGAGACGATGAAGGACCTTAAAAGTAATCAGTACAATCTTAAAATCTATTCTGAAAGATACTGAAGAAATTGAAGCGATGTGATCACGTCTCTTGGTTCTGGTTAAAAGCCTGTTATTTAACAGATTTTTTATTCAAGCAAGAGAAAGACGTTTGCCTTGATGATACAATAGTATGCAGTGTAAAGCTGTATTAATGCAACATTATGCAACTTGCTGATTGTTGAGTCTTGTTCCAAGGTCGCTAAATACTGACGTTTTGGGTTTGTGCTTCAGTCTACCAACTGAAAATTATTTAACAACGTGGAAATGAGACTCAACCATCAATTAAAACTTGTACGTGCATGAACAGAACTGTATAGTACAATTAACAACCATTTTTTATCTATGATAGCTGTTTCTTTTCATAATCTCCTCAATAAAATGGTGCCAAGACACATCTCTAGGAGGCACTGGGATGGATCATCAGTGATGTTTTGGGGTCATGGAGGGTGTCGGGTCTTTCAACCTCAGACCCCCTCCTCCAGG
Organism: Epinephelus fuscoguttatus; assembly: GCF_011397635.1. NCBI lineage: Eukaryota > Metazoa > Chordata > Actinopteri > Perciformes > Serranidae > Epinephelus > Epinephelus fuscoguttatus. The sequence continues at coordinate 38,590,735 of NC_064764.1, forward strand.
TGACCAATCCGGGTTTGATCAAGTCCAGCATTGTATCCCAGCAGCAGCAATCCACGGGCTCGTCCACCGAGCAACTTTCTCTGCAGCTTCAGTGATGGTACGAATGGCCCTCCTCATTGCAGCTCTGGCTACTCCTAACCCTGCCAGCGCTTTACAGATTCAGCACCCAGGAAATCCCCTGCAGCCCACTTCAACTGGCTCACAGACAGTCCGCCAGCCTCTGCTTCTGCACTGTTCCATCAGCTCTTGGTATTTGGCAAGCTTCCCCTCATGAGCCTCCTCCATGTGCTCCACCCAGGGAACACACAGCTCCCACATCATCAACTGCTTGGTGAAATCTGAGAAGATGATCAAGTCTGGGCGGAGTCCCGTGAGCACATGCGATCAGGGAACTTCAGTTGTGCTCCAAGATCCACTCTCAGCTGCCAGTCTGGGGCTGTGGACAGTCGGCACGGTCTTGTCTGTTGTCAGGGAATGGGGCTTCTCTCCAGCCTTGAGGAGAGAGATGGTTTTCTTTCTAGGGTGGTGTTTACTGGATTTAATGGAAATAAATTCAATATGAAAAAAAGCTAATGCGCAGTGAAAGGGCAATGGTTTGTGTCAGAGATGGAACGCAGGGAGAAAATGAAGACGTGTCATGTGACAGCAAGCAAAACGTCAGGCGTCGAGGCATTATCAGCTACGCTACATCAGCAGCTAGAAATAAGTTCACTGTTATGTTTCATCATGTGGAAGGTTATCTGTGGACGATTACTGCAACAATTTTTCCATTAAACATAAATAAATCCAGAACTTTTCCAGAACTTTTAAGGATTTTACGAATACTGTGACTTTTCCAGCCCTGGCAAACGAGAATTAGAAATCCAAGACTTTTCCAGTTCCTCCATGACTGTGTGGACACCAACAGCTGCAAAATGTTGCTTTAATTGACTCTGGTTTTGGTCACTTGGGAGCAGAAGCCATTGAAGGTGAGCTGTTTCAGAGCCAAATAGTCCACAGAAGGAGGTTGGGTCGGGTTGATGGAACAAGAGAATGTCACATCTTGATAAGGTGTTAGATAGTCCTCTCTCATTTCCTACCAACAGTGAATGTGTCTTTCACAACCAGAGGTGAGCAGGTAGATAAAGGGCCTGTCCCATTTCTACGCCTTAAATCTTCCACTTGGTATTGAGTGCCCTCGTTTCCGAGATAACCCTTGATGAGGGAAGAGAGAAATATTAGAGTAGAGATCTTTCCCTAAGAAATGAGACACCACTTTACGCAAATCGGCATGGCCGACGTGCAGGCATACGTCACGCGTACTAGCAACGCAATGAAAGTGCCGGCTCCAGCACTTGTGTTGTGGCATGTGCTATGTTTATTCTTCTCCATCTGATGAATCAGTGGAGAAGAAACAGGAGGCGCCTACGACGTCTTCTAGTTCTGATCGATTTTGTTTGGGTAAGTCAATTTGTTTAAATATTTTGACGCTGTGTTTAACCGAGTTGCTGATGAGTTCACACTAGTCCAACCATCTGTTGTCTGTACAGCCTACATTACGATCGTACAGTAACAAATTGTTTTCCAAAACTTGCCTAAGTTGCTGACTTCGCAAGGTGTTCTGGGAAATTTCATCTTCCACGTTGTTGTAAGTGTGGGTCGGGTCCCTTGGAATCTAGGGTGTATTTTAAGTGTTAGAAACCACTTCCACTACCTCAGTTCTGTTTTGGGACACCACTAGCCTAAACGTGAACGCGCACAACCAAGTGCAAGAGGGTATTTCTAGGACAAGTGTGGGTATTGGGACAGGCCCAAAGTCAGGTGAGTGAGAGAGAGGAAGGCCTCTGCATGACAAGTAGAGAATGGAAATGAGCAGGTTTGGGCAAGTGAGGCTGTGGCTGGAGGGAAGGACCTGGAGGCAGAGTGTGACGTGTGTGCATATACACAAGTGTGTATTCGTGTACGCATGAGTGTATTTGGGCTTTTTGTGTAATCAAAACCAAACTGTTCTCACTGACCTTCCAGCATATTTCTCCTTTGCTTGAATCTAAAATGATTTAATATTAATTTAGTGGAAAAATGCATTATGAGTTTAGAAATAGTCTCTAACATGTTGTGCTTGTTCGGCCTTCAGTCGCACCTGTGTGTCATGCAAACATGGAGCGGGCCTCCTCGCATCGACGTCTCTGGCTCCTGTTTGTTAGCGCTCCTTATCTCCCCTCATACCTGCGTGTGTTCAGTGCACACAGACACACAAAGAGTTAAGTGAGTGGACTGTACCCACACACACACACACACACACACAGCAGAGAGATAGAGGAGGGTTTGGTTTGGGGAGGGGGCTGATGGTTGCTGAGTACACAGAGAGAGTCGGCCTCCCTGCCAGGTTTCGATCTCACTCACCTTTCTCATCAGAGAGCTGCTCCGAGAACAAACACACTCCTGTTCTGCCCATGTCAGCACACACACACACGCACACACACACACACACACACACACACACACACACACACACACACACACACACACACACACACACACTCCTGCTGCAGAAAGAAGATTACAAAACACTGTTCACCTGTTTCTATTCATGCATATACTCCTCAGAAAGAAAAGGACTGCAGGGAGAGGCAGTTTGATATTCATTTATCAGGTTACATGTCAGTCTCACTTTTTAAAAACTAAAATATAGACACACAAATAAACAGTAACAAATAAAGAGTAATAAATGACTATGAAATGCTGAGATATTTAAAAAAGAGCAGACTATTTTCAACTGATTTTCAGCTTGATTTGACAACAGATGGTTTTAGTTTGTTTGCTGCAACCAGAAGACAGTTATTTTCTCCTCTGGTGGTGAGGACAGATTAAAATCTTCTTTGACTGATAGAAAGTGAAGAGAAATTGGAGAGAAAACATCAAAGAGCTGCTGAGTTTGTCCGAGTTTAAACAGTGAAATGTGTGGACTGGGAAATCTGACTTTCACCCTGAGATTTGTGATGCTGATTGTTTCCCCATCTCACTTCCACCATTTAGATTAAACAAAGTTGTTTGTTTTTCAAATTCGAAGATTAGATTTAAAGTGAAAATAACTTTTCAGGGGCTAAAAATGTAAAGTTTGTCTGCAAGAGAAAACATCAAAGGGGTCACTGAAATATGACAGCAGCCTGTCTTTTAGATGTTACAGGTTTTCTTAATTGCTTACACACTATTGCCAGACTTATGAACTAAATATCCTAATGCACAATGCCATCTCCCAAAAGACACACCCATTTTCCTAAACTGTTAACTGTACTGAGCTGTTTACACACATGATTCAAATTAGTTTAACTTTTAGTGCAAAACTGTACACACAGATCCCCTTAATTATCATTGCCTGCACCTTTTGTTCATTCAGAAAGCACAAGCATTTGATATTGTTCACTCAGTCAGCAAAGGCTGAACCCAATTAGCACACAATTACCTGACTGAAAACACTAGGAGACAAAATTGTTCACACACCAATCAGAACGTCTACAAGGGCCCTGGGTCAGTTCATTTTTTAGAACAATGGATCCTGGATGGCAAGAAAGACGAAGAGGTCAAAGAAGAGGAGGAGGAGGAGGAGGAGGAGGAGGAGGAGGAGGAGGAGGAGGAGGAGGAGGAAGAGTGAGGCTGAGGCCGAAGAGACAAGTAGTGAGTGATGAAATTCGTGCCACTCTTGTCGACCATGGCCTGACAATGAGGGAGGCTGGGCAACGAGTGCAGCCAAACCTTAGCCGCTTCACTGTTGCCTCCATCATACGGGCCTTCAGGCAGGAAAATAGGTAAGTATTTTATGTACATACTGCTCTCTACTGTACTCTACTTTAGACTGCTGTACCCTGAGCTCTTACACTACTGTACAGCATGTATATATCTACAGTACTGTATCTGTTTGCTCTATCATTCAGTATGCATTTCAGTTACAGTATGTAATATGTAATGTGGAATTACTGTAGGCTCCCATTTTGTTACAGTAAAAGAATTGTTTACAGTTACAGTATCCCATCCCACTTCTGTTTTTGCATGTGATGTGGATGAGGTTCTCTGGCCTGACCCAGACCAGAGATACGATGCTGTACAAGAGTGAAATATTTTCTGTATTTGCCATTTTATTTTGACATTTTCTGTATTTATATTTTTGTGTAAATATGTTTTTCTTCTTTTTTTCCTCCTTTATGAATAAAAAAAGTAAAAACATTTGTCTATTGTATTTATCATTTAAAGAGATTTTGTGGGGGAGAACCAGAAGCAACATTATTTATTTTAGGTTTTTGTGGCAGTGTTATGAATTGATCTCTGCAGTGTCTAAGACTATGTTGTAGTGTGTGTGTTTTTCTGGACTATTGTGTGATGTGTGAAGGCAACGTTTGGTTTTGACCTGGAAGTCTGACATTTGGGGAGTTGAGTGTGCAGTTTTGGATTTGTGATTAGGGTTCTGAGGAATGGAGCTTAGTTTCGAGAAATGTGTCTAAGCAATCGAGAAAAACTGTAATATGTATTCTGTAGAAATGGACTTTTATTCTGATGCAGACACTTGAGGAAAAAGTCGAGGTGTCCACATCATAACAAGTATTCATCCTCTGGGGAACACAAATTGTTCACAAGGAAAATTGATCAGTGGCTAATGAGATATTCTGCGGTTTATGGCCAACTGATGGTGAACAAAAAATACTGGACATTTGTCATGGCAGGGCAACGCAGGTAACGAGGGAAGAATCCCGACAAAAGCAGGCAGATGGGACCATGTCAGTGATTTACTGATAAAGCTGCACAAACTTAAAAAGTTGCAAAGCAGGAAGGGCCAAAATCAGGAAGGTTGTCCAAACAGGCAAGCAGAAGGTCAAAGTTTCAGGTTTTAAGCTAACAGATCACATCAAGATAACAGAAGCTAGAAAGCAAAGGCACAAGGCACATGGCAACTTTGATTTTACTACTTTGTGGCTGATGAGGGAATGAGGTGTAGGTGGGGAGATGGGCAGGGAAGCCCAGGTTAGAGGATTGTGACAACATTGACACCAAATTTACAGATTTTTCAGCCATTGGTGCAGCAGAAGAAGCTAAAACATAAATGTCATGACCTCATGAAGTTGTTCTGGGTTACATGTTAGCAAAAAGTTGCTTATTTACACATCCAACAAGACAATATTCTCTCTCTTTGAACTCTGTTTTTGGTCTCCACCACCTCCTGAGGAAATATCTGTCTCTTTAGCTGCTAAATGTTCCCCTGTGTTCACCAGTTTGTCTCTGGCTGTGTCTGTCTGCTGCTGGAAACACTGAGACTGGACATTTCCACCAGATCCAACAATGAAGGGCGCCTCAGTGCTTTCTATTTCTAATGGAGGGCAGGAGAGGCAGCCAAGCAGTGCATGCTGGGAGTGTTGCGGGGGAGTTTGGACAAGATGTTGCGTTCATCAGTTTATATTTGCATATAGTAACTAGAGTCAACTTTATGCAAATGAGTCTTGCTAAGCGATGCACCTAGCTGACAAAACCTGAACCAAGCTGTCAAACTGGTTGACAAGATTCAGCAGTGACATTTCCCTTTGCTCTCCTCAAATGTTTGCAGAAATACATTTTGGTGGATTGTTTGAATTGAAAAACAAAAAGTTTATGAGCAGGCTGCCCTGTTTGAGGAGGCAAGCAGAGATGCAGGGACCGCCCAGCTAGCAGCACTTTCATCCAGGCAGGTGCATTCCATGATAGAGTATGTCACCAGTGGAAAGCCCATCAAGCAGCCAGTTCAGGGGAGAAATGCATCCCCTAGCCTCCTCACTGGATCCGGTGGAAATGTAGCGTAAATGTACTAAAAGAGGCTGAAAAGCTCAGTGGAACTGCAGGAGGTGATAATTCTTTGTCACTACGCAGCCCAGTCGCCAGAGGAAAATATTGGTATTGTACATTTCTGCAAACCACAAATTTAATTTTATACATATCAGTTCATCTCAACCATTTATTTGTAAATTGAATTATACAATGTGCATCTTCAGTGAAATGTGATCGCATCAGCTCCTTTCACTAAACGAAACTCTATGTTTCCAGATGGTTCTGGTTGTGTCCACACATCCCAACCCCTAAAAAAGACTGCCGCGTAGTCCCTCCCCCAGAACATGGGCGGCAGTGATCCACAGCAGGAACACGACAGCAGCTCACAATCTCATTGTCACACAGTCCTTAATTTACTTAAAGCACTCACCTCCTCTCCTTCTCTCATCTGTCAGATCAGCATATAAAAAGGGCCTCCTGGCTGAATGGCACTGTCCAGGATCTAGACAAGTTTTGGTGAATCAAAGGATATTACAATTTCTGATATCATGTTGGAAACTGATGCAGCACGGATGTTGTCCAGTTTATTTTCAAACACCTGTACAACAGCTTGCAGGAAGTTAATTCAGCTGGTGTCCATCCTCTCCATCTTTCTTAGATGTTTACTGATGCTTCCGTTTGAAAGCCTCGACCTGGCTGGCTAGCAGCTAGCTAGCAGAAGTCAGCACAAGGAGAGTTTACAGACTGGTGAGTTGATTTCCTCATCCTGATGAGTGATTCACAGCCACATGCCACTGACGTCCAATGCCATACACAAAAAGCACCAACAACACTTGTAAAATAAACACAAGAGCCTAAATATACCACAAATTTAGCAGAACTGACAGAGAGGTGACAGGAAGCATCCGCACCTATGTCATATCAGTGTTTATAAAGTGATGCTGTATATGAGCTGACTTGGCGTGTCATCTAGGCAAGCTGCATGCAAATGTTGGAGATCAATTGACAACACAACCAGCTGTGTTTTTGTGAGTCATTGCTGGGTTTCCAGTGGCTTTTCAGGGACCTGTTGCTGCTTTTCCAGCCAGGATTGTGCCTCAAGAAATGGGATTCAAGGCCAAAACATGACCTTTTCCTAACCATAACCAAGTGGGTTTCTGTGCCTAAACATAACCTCACATTAACCACAGTGTTACATAACGCTGTGGTTTGCAGAGACATAACATGCCACCATTTGCTCTGGCGACTGGGTTGCGGTATGACCAAACATTCTCACATTAGACTGTTTGGTCACTGTTTGTGTAAAACATGATTAGTGCAGCTTTAAATACAACAAATCTCTGGAAAGTGTTACAGCATGAACTGTGCGTCTCAAACTCTAATTGTCATTCATAACTCATCTGAGACAGTTGGATCAACATGGACGTGTCAGCTCTCAGATGAAGTGGAGGCATCTGTCATCAACATAAAGAATGTTTATATAATATCAGCTGTGGACGATGGATTGACTCTGTTGGTTTATAAAATGTCAGACAGGCATATTATAAATCGTGTTTGATCTGACCTTGCATACTCTCCATGTTCCTCTGCAGGATTAACAGCAAGTTTCAGATGAGACAGGATGTTGCCAAAACCTGTTAAACCTCCGAAGAAGACAAGAGAGCAGGGGTTCTAAAGACTAGGGTTTTCAGAGACAGAGGAAAATGGTTCCATTAAGCGACTCAGAGGCTCTCGGGCTGAGTGGTTCATCCAGACATTGACCTTTTCTTGGAGCTGCTGATAGCTGCCACAGTGAAATGACAGCACAATGATAAAAAATGACTCAAATTACACTGAGCTCCTCTTCAGCTGGCAGGGATGTCGCAGCTTTTGCCACAGTCTCAAATGTAGTTAAAGTGACATTTGGCCGTTGTTGATGACAGAAGGAGCCGTCGCTCTTCACAGAAAAACAAAACATCACAATCATTGTGTCAGAAGACGGCCGGGCTTTTTTCTGTCAATGCTTTGTTTACATTCTGGGATGGATATCGGAGAAAAGTTGAAGATAAAATGCAAAACTGTTGAACACTTTGTGAACACTGGAACTCTGTTGAGAAACAATAAGTTTTGACTTAGCTGTCATCGTTGTATCCAAAAATGGGTTGTGTGGCATTTGGTGGTTGCAATACATATTTTATGAGGCCAAAAGTTTGTGAACACACACACCTTTCGTGCATGTTTGGTCTGAGCTGTTACTCCAGGTTTGGGCCTCTTAGTTCCAGTGAAGGTAAACTTTAATGCTGCTGAATACAGTGAGATTTTAGACAATAGCTTGTCTCCAACTCTGTGTCAACAACGGATGTTTGTTCCTTTCCTGTTTCACCATCACAATTCCTCTGTGCTCAAAGCCAGCTCCATGAGGATGGAATAGTTTCCCAAGTTTGGTGTGGAAGAACTTGACTAGAAAGAAAGGAGTCCTAAATTTAACCTGATGCAGCACCTTCTGGATGAACCGAAACACTGACTTTGAGCCAGACTTGATCAGTGTAAAGGCCCTGACACACCAAGCCGATGGTCGGCCGTCAACCAAAGTCGAGCCGTCGGTGTTGTGGTGTGTCCCGCGCTGTCTGCACTTCGGCTTTTCGGCCGATTGAGCATGTTGAATCGGCAGTGGAGCTTGTCGGTGAGAGAGATCACTCTGATTGGCTGTTCAGGTTTTATTTCCTCGCCCCCGTAGTGAGTGAATCTGCCTGTAGTGAAACTGGGGCTAACCTGTGCTTCCTCCTCAGGCTCCACTTCACTCAGCTGCCCACAGATCAGCTACTTCTTCCCACTTTAACCTGAATAACAAACTGGAGCTAGCTGGGAGCGTTAGCTGCAGCATGACCAGAGGGAAGCACAACCAGTTAGCCTCCACTAGTCTCTGAGCTAGCCCCGGCTCTCCGTTTGGATCCAACCGGAGCACCGAGCCCTGGTTTGTTATTCAGGTTAAAGTGGGAAGAAGCAGCAGGTTTATCGGGCAGCTGAGTGAAGTGGGGACCGTCTGGACGTAATAGTCTGTGGAGGTGCTGCGGTGCTCGGCTGCACAGATAGGAAACCCCTCGGCTGACAGGATGTACCACTCTCCCACTCCGCTCTCTCTCACGCAGGCGCAGAACGTACGTGCCACTTGGCCGTCGGATGTAGTCCGTGTAGTGTGTTCAAATGCAACTGGCACAGGGCGACGTGAGGCGACGTAGACAACGCAACAGTTGGCTTTCATCGCCGCTAGTCCTTTGATGTCGGTTTGGTGTGTCCGCACCTTAAGACCTCTAACGTTGGTGTGTGAATGGGAGTAAATCCCCCGCTCATTCACAAGAGGAAAAAATGTTTGCATTGTACATTTCTGCAAATTATAGATCCATCACTTTTGATGGTATTTATGAAGCAGACACGCTGAAATGTTGCATTTCATATAGTAGTGGGCTGTATAATACTCTCTATTAATCACAACTTGTTGATGTACATGTAACTGTAAATGTCACTATATCCCCAGTGGGAAAACAGCGATGGGTCACTAAAACACAACCAGTTCTATTGTTAGTTGGTCTTGAACAGTGGTCTGTAGCTTGACAAAGTCAGCTCATGTACTATGTTACTTCATAAACAATGATATAATGCATATAAAACCGTATGCATGTGCAAAACGTTTTAATGGTTTGCAGAAACATACAATGCAAGCATTTTTCTCTGCTGACTGGAGTATTCTCACGCTCTCGTCTGGATGGGAGCAAATCTCTGTAGCAGGTTCAACATTCAGTGGAAGACTTAAACTAAAGGAGGGGAGTCTTATAGAGCAGCAGCCACTCTTAAATTTAAACCTTTGACTATCACATGGGGTGGGATGTTTGAGCGTCTACAACCTTCTGCCCTTGTAGTGCACCATGTAGTGGTTATAAAACCTGGGCAGAGACTCATGAGAGTGACGGCAGGTGTTGACTTTTCTGCTGTCAGAGAATTATTTGAATGAGCTGTATGATTCAAGTCTGGTCCTGGACTCCAGAGACTCCTCGTCTCTGTTTGGCTGCTGACTACTGACCTCATGCAGCCCACCTTGTTTCTCATTTGTTCTATTTCCTGTTTTGTATCTTATATTTACTGCAGGCAACAAGTGGAAAATGAGTACAAAGTCTTGTTTCGGTTCACACGGCCCGCTGCACCTTTCTTACAGTTGGGAACACATGTCCTGTAGTGGCTGTTGTGTGCAAGGAAACAAAGGAAGGACCCAGGTGCAGATAGCTCAGGCAAAAATGAGGATTTTCAGTGAGTTTTTGAATAAATCAGCTTGCAGACAGGTAGAAAAACAAACATGCAGATGCACCAACAATGTAGCAAAGCAACTGTGATGAAGTGACAGAGTACAAGTAGAGATGAACCAGTATATGTACCACTGGACTGATTAATGGAAATGGGAAGCAGGTGAGTGAGTGGGCGGGAAGGTCAGGTGTGCAGGGCAGGAGGGAGGGGCTGGAGTCAGTGGGTGCATTTCATCATGCTAACATGGCTCCTCGCTTCCCTCACGTGCTTTCTCTCCTCTTGTCTAGTCCCTCCTATGGGAGAGGCAAGCGGGGGAGGCGAGGAAGGGACGCAGGGACGAAGGAGCCGAAGCTGCTGAATGAGAAATCCTTGGTTCCATATAGCATCAGTTACACATGATGTGCTGCACAACTGTATGACCTTACAGTATAGATTAGATCGATAGATAGATAGATAGATAGATAGATAGATAGATAGTTTCAAAAGTCATGAGGTGTGTAAATCTGTGTTTCAGTGTGTCAGCAGATGCATGAGTGGGTATTGTGTGTATGGTGTTGCAGGGTGTGGAACTCAGATTTAGGGAGAGAGGAAGCTGACTGAACAGGCAGGTCTTAAATAAGCTGCTCCTGAGAGACTGGCCAGGTGCTCCCAGTTGCACCCATTAGCTCTGCCCACCAGGACCTGCAAGACAAGAGAAAACAGACAGACCAGGGGAAAACACACAGCAGGCCCTGCTGCTTCAGGGCTGTCACACCCTTTGGACAATACTAAAATGTGAGCAGTGAATAAAGAATCATGAGGAGGGGCAGAATACTATGTCACAGAACGTAAGAAAAGGATCTCACCATGACCCCTGGGGAGCTCTGTAGTCACACTACCTAATAAAAATGTAGAATACACCAATGTTTCCCCACTCTTAGCTCCACCTCTCTTCTTGTCTCCTTGAAGGCCCTGACACACCAAGCCGACAGTCGGCCGTCGACCAAAGTCGGGCCGTCGATGAGCGTTTGTCGCCCTAGTTTTTGCGGTGTGTCCTGCACCCTTGGCACTTCGGCGTCTGCGGCTTTTCAGCAGATTGAGCATGTTGAATCGGCAGTGGAGCTTGTCGGTGAGAGAGATCACTCTGATTGGCTGTTCAGGTTTTATTTCCTCGCCCCTGTAGTGAGTGAATCTGCCTGTAGTGAAACCAGGGCTAACCGGTGCTTCCTCCTCAGGCTCCACTTCACTCAGCTGCCTGACAGACCTGCTGCTTCTTCCCCCTGAATAACAAACCGGAGTTAACTGGGAGCGGCTAGCAGAGCGTTAGCCGCAGCATGACCAGAGGGAAGCACAGCCAGTTAGCCTCTGCTAGCCTCCCAGCTAGCCCCGGCTCTAAACAGAGAGCCGGGGCTAGCTGGGAGGCTAGCGGAGTGTTAGCCGCAACATGACCAGAGGGAAGCACAACCAGTTAGCCTCCACTAGTCTCTGAGCTAGCCCCGGCTCTCCGTTTGGATCCAACCGGAGCACCGAGCCCTGGTTTGTAATTCAGGTTAAAGTGGGAAGAAGCAGCGGGTTTATCAGGCAGCTGAGTGAAGTGGAGCCTGCGGAGGAAACACCGGGACCGTCTGGACGTAATAGTCCGTGGAGGTGCTGCGGTGCTCGGCTGCACAGATAGGAAACCCCTCGACTGACAGGATGTACCACTCTCTCACTCCACTCTCTCTCACGCAGGCGCAGAACATACATGCAACTTGGCCGTCGGATGTAGTCCGTATAGTGTGTTCAAATGCAACTGACACTGGGCGACGTGAGGCAACGTAGACGACGCAACAGTTGGCTTTCATCGCCGCTAGTTCTTTGATGTCAGTTTGGTGTGTCCGCACCTTAGGGTGCGTTTAAGGAATTGGAGGGTCCTCCATGATGGCAGAGGGGGAACGATTTCCGGGTCACAGCAGGAGAAAGGAGGTGAGGAAGCATAAATCAGCATGATGAAAAGGACCCACTGATAGGGCTGAGGCAGGTGGAATCGTCAAGGGGCATTTAATGGACAGGTAGAAAATGTCCATGGGCAGATTTGGAGAAGTGGAAATGTGGCTGGAGAGTGAAGATACAAAATAATGTGCTAGCAGCTTGTTTCTGGTGACAACAAGTGGACAAATGGAACAGTTACTGCAGGTTTATTCGATGATGATCTGTCTCTTGACTTTGTCTCGAGACTGTTTGGACTCTTGACTCAATCTTGAAACTGCAGAGGCATCAAGAAGGACTTTCTCAGATTCCACTCCAGCATATTTAACACGTGTTAAAATCTGGTTTGCTGCCTGAGATGGTGCGACTGTTGAGGAGTAAAAAGGAAAACGAAAGTAAAAAATTATGGGTTTCTGGTTTGGAGGAGGATAAAAAGCAACTTGTGTGCTTCTGCGTGGCCTGTCTGCATCCCAGGGGAACTTTGATTTCCTGCTTCATGCTCAGTCACCACAAAGGGCCAAATTTAGAAACAGCATTATGCGAACGGAAATCTATCATTCAGTGAGCAGGAGCCAGGGAGGGAGCCAGAAACATCAAGACTTTATCCTTTATAAAAATGTTCAGCATGCGTAGCCACTGTGATTCAGGACAAAGAAACAGGGAGATTATTAATTTCCAATTTTCCATTCTGACCTGCGTCTGTGTGCAAAGTGAGACCTGCTGGTTTTTAGGAGGCTTAAACTATAATCCACTCATTTATGATACAGCGTCATTTGCAAGTAAAATATTTAAGGTTAAACTAAAACCTTAAGTCCAATGAGCCCGGACACGTCGGACATGACAATGAAAAGTCAACATGTTGAATGAGCCGCCCCCGAGTCCCGTCTTTGTACAGATTATCCTTGGATCTTGAAGCTGAGTGCGGAGCCGCGTGCTGTTCTGTGAGCCCCGTCACCCTGGGGGAGCTAATTACCGGCACTCCAGGCTAGGATTTGAAGCATGTCAGCCCATACTCTGCCGTATTTAATTCCAACCCTTTTGGCTCTTTTTTTCTCCTCCATTAATCTGTGTATTTAATTAAGGTCTGCTTGCTTTAACGGCACAGAGAGAAAGAGAGGCAGAAAAAGGACAGAGATGAATGGGAAGAGAAGATGAGCCTTTAAGCTCCAGATGATTTTATGGAGAAGTCTCCCAATTATGTGAGTGAAGAAGCAAGTCTTCCCCAGCCTCCTCTGACCCAGACACTGTATCTGATGCACTGTAGTCACATGACCAGTGACCAGATATCTTCATCTTCTTCATCCTGTCAAGACATGAGTAAGATGTTCAGCATGTGGAGCTGCCAAAACTCTTTTAGCAAAGCTCTAGGGACGGTGATGTTGGTTGGTCCAGAATGAAATATCTTGAACACTGTTGGATAGATTGCAATGATATTTTGTAAAGACTTTCATGTTCCCCAGAGGATGAATCCATGTAACTTTAGTTATCCCTGACTTTTAATCCTTGTTCACCAAGAGGTCATTTTCTTGCATAAACATGCTTAATATAGGAACCTTAAAATGTTAACGTTCATTCCATGTCTACAAAAACATGGGAAAACCTCCCGTCATAAGGCAACAAAGCAAGCAGAGTTATTTCAGGCGCTCCTGGTTTTGGAGGCAAATGTCCCATTAATTTTTCCATTGAGAGTAAAACATGACTTGGAGCTCTTATACAACTTGGATCAGCATGAAACATTTGTACAAAACATGAACAACTGAGTTCCTTAATATCCTTCCTAAAAAGGTCAAAAGTATGTGTCTGTGTAAAGCTACACAAAACTTTGGGGAGGAAGTTAAAGGAACACTTCATGGACCATATTTTCACATGTTGTGTGTAAGTGACTCATGGAGACAATCATTTCTGAAACTGGTCCAGTACTGAGTGAGAGTGCTGCAGCCAGCAGTTGAGAAACAGGCTGCAATGTAACCACTTGGGGCAATTATACTCTGTCAGTGTAGGTCCATTAAAAGTGCTTATTTTGCCACTGACAGGATCAGATTGATATTATAACCATCTGACATAGAAATAAAATGTTTTTCTTCACCTTTCGCTGATCCAGTCTGTTGTTAGAGCGTGTAACCAAGTCTCACTTAGAGAGAAGAATCTCATGAACTTTTCCACATCATCAAAATTAGTTAAATCTTCAGCCATGACACTGAAAATCTTCTAGATAATACTAAGCTACACTTTCTGTACTTGCACACAACAAACTCTTCCTAACACTTCTCTCTCCAACTCTCACTAAGTTCTCTACAGTTGTTTTCCTGAAGCAAGATTTCAGAAGGTAAAGAAAAGCATTTCATTTATTTGTAGGGATCATTTCCATAAAATTGTCAGACATTTAGAATAACAGTCTGAATCTGTTGGTGACAAAAGCTTTTAATGGACGCACATGTTAGCCTGCAGCCTGGTTTGTTTCTGTCAGCTGCAGCCTTCTTACTTAATACTGGAACAATCACAAAACTTGGTGTTCCCATTCAGTGTTCTCTCATAGAACAGTTTGTATGATATCCTACAAAAATAATAGGTTTAGGCAATAAAAGTTACTGTGGTTAGGTTCAGGAAGAGAAACATAGTGAGGACGTGCCTTAAAATGACTCAAGTTCACGCAGATCCAAACACGCAACTTCAGGGGAAAGTTCTGGGGGACAGTCTGGAGTTTAGTTACCCATCCACCACCCCATCACCCCAACCTGCCTCCTTACAAGTGAGTGGGACTGCTTGTTTACTGCCGTCAGCACATTGGTCATGTGATTGCAGCCTTTCAAAACTTGCGAGATATTTGGCTGCTGCCTCTCTGCTCTTCTCGTTTTCTTTTCTCTTTGTACCCTGGCTTGTTATTGTTTAGGACCTCCTGATTTTTACTGAGGCATTCTGACTTACCTAATCAGGCAGCAGTCCACCATATATATTTATATTAGCGGCACTTGTGAGTTTTGCACATCGCGCACCTGACCCATGTCAGATGGACCACACCATTCCAAGGTACCTGCAGTGGGTGGGTAACCTGGAAATCCAGATGCCCCGCCCCTAGCAAATTTGCTCTGCACGGGGATCTGGCCCCGATGAGCCGAGCCGAGCCTGTTGAATCGCCATCAGACCAATCAGATCAGTCTATCTGACAGAGGCAGGCTCTGAGCAGGCTTAACATGATGAAGACAGCCAAGATGGCAGCTGCCGAAGGACCACATCCATTCAGTTTAGCTTTGGAAGAAACGCGAAGCCAGCTACACTTATCTTTTTCCTTGAGAGAGGAACAGAAGACTGCCCTAGAGGCCTTCACTTCCAGGAGGGACGTTTTTGCCGTTTTGCCAAGAGGATACGGCAAAAGCATGATATATCAGTTAGCCCCACTGGTCGGCAAACCAATGGTGCTTAGTGCAATGAATACCTCACCTTGTTTTTTGCTCTGATTGGCTATCGTGCTATCCAAATGCGTGCGGCAGCATTTGATATGCCTCAGTTAGTGCCGCCCCTTGGGTAGGAAGGGTGTATCGGTGAGGGCCAGACTCAAAATCTTTCTAGATTTGAGTCTGGATTTCCAGGCTAGTCGGAGTATCAGATGGCACACTGAAATGTGTTTTAATGAAATAAATACATTTATCTATCATGTAAATACATGTACCTTGTGTTGTTAGCCATCTAAGTCTGTAAGTAAATTGTTGTACATGATCCCATTTTAAGGTCAACCATAGACCTTTTCATTGGCCGCCCCTTGGCCTTGGGCCGGGCTCACCTGCAGTCTTTGAACCCACCTGATGGCAGGCCTGCTTAGCATGTATGTTTAGCACGTCATGATAAGCTGACATGCTACTTGTCAGCATATTAAGAGTCTTTGTATGTAACCATGTGAACATGCAGTGCCATCCAAAGTGTTCCTGCCTCTGCCAAGGAGATTATGTTTCTAATTTGGTTTGTGTATTTGTTGGTTTGTCAGCAGTAGCATGGAAAAACTACTGGAACAATTTTCATGAGATGTGGTGGAAGGGTGCAGCATGGGCCACAGAAGAACCCATTAAATTTGGGAATGGATCCAAATCACAGGGTGGAAACCAGAGAATATGAGCAGAGCATGTGTGAAAGCAACAGATGGATTTTGGAAGGACCAAATAGGGAATTTTTCAAATTCCAATTTTGCTGCAGTACCACTCACACCATGAGCTCAAAGCACACCCAGCCTGCCTGTGTGTAGCACAAAGTCTGCTGCTGCAAGCTCTACAACTGAGTTTACAAAGTACTTTCAAAAGGGAAATGAGAAGTCATACAGGTGAGCTACCTCCATTTTTCAGAGCCAGCAACGAGCGATGTGAGAGGAGCAGGGTGAAATCTGAGTTGAACGTGGAGCGATATTGAGTGGAGCAGCCTGGAGAACCTTAGTGCGGAGGTAAAGAACAGCTCCGTGAGTGAAGAGAAGAAATTCTCACCACTCTACGCCACTCACATGCTCTGGTGAATAAACTACTTTTCACTTTCATTCAGATGATACAGCGTTTAGCCTGGGCACAAGTGTGCGCTCTCACGGTGCCCTTCTGCTTCTCTCTATGTAATGATCAAAAGGATGCCTGTAGATTTTTATTCTTCCTCTAGTATGAACATGATTATCTCTCCCTCCAGGAGAGCTCTGCTGTGGGGAAATACGACAATAAGTCAAGCTCCAACTTAAAATGTAAGACCATTTTTTGAAGCAGCAGCAGTTTGATGTCTTACACATAAGACGTGAAACGATGAGGGCAGTGTGAAGATAAGAGGACGAGCCGCTGGAGGTCATCGAGACTTCTCTGCTGCAGAATCCTCTTTTTCACTTATCTTTCCCTCGCCTCTGTGTTCTGACCTTGCTGTCTGCCCCCCCGAGGCCGGCCTGTCTTCCCTCCTGCACCGTCCCCCTCACTCTCCCCTGCACATTTTCTCAGATGCTGTATTTTCAGGGTGTTTTCCACAAACAGAACGCTGATAACACACAAAACATGGCGGCCTATCACTCCTGCTTCAGATAAGGCACTGATGCACTGCTCGCTGTATGCTGTTACAGAGAGACTATCACAGCAGCCAGAAACAGGTACGATCTCACAAATGGTGTGTACAAATATTTACATTTTATTTAGAGTCTTTTCCACAAAAGTATGCAGTCACAAAAAGGTTTTCAAAGTCACCACATTATACAGTATGCAGCACTGAGACAAAACTGAACCAGAAGCTTTGACAGACAGTGTCATCACAACAGTGGTCTCAACATTGTACAAGGTCGTGTGTGTAGAGCTGGAGTCAGTTTTGGCAAGCTTTGGTAAAAGGTACTTTGATGGGACAAAAGAAGAACAGGCAAGAGACAGCAAAGAGTAGAGACACGAGTGGAGACAGTT
The DNA here is from genome assembly GCF_011397635.1 of Epinephelus fuscoguttatus. NCBI lineage: Eukaryota > Metazoa > Chordata > Actinopteri > Perciformes > Serranidae > Epinephelus > Epinephelus fuscoguttatus. The sequence goes on from NC_064764.1 coordinate 38,608,122, forward strand.
TGTGAGGAGGTGAGGCTGAAAATCTTTCATTGATTAATCAAAAAAATTATTAATCGTCGACAAATTCTAACTCAGTCTACTCACTCACTTGTTCTGGAGCTCTTAGTCTCACGGGCAGATTTTTCATCCATATTGACTTAGGCCCAGTTCCACTTATTTTTTTACCCCTACCCCTTGATTTTGAGTTCCTCTTTGCCCCTTGGAAAGGTTACAAGGGGTAGTGGTTGAAATCTTCCCCTATGAAATGGGTCACCCCTTCAAGACCAGTCAAGAATAGTCATCAGTGACATCATTGATGGTGTTTACAACTATGGCAATAGTGTCCTTATCACAGTAACATTTCACACAATCGATCAAACAAGTCATTAAACTAGAAAATGTGTGAATTTCCTGCAGAAAGTAAAACAAATATGTTGCACTTCACTGCTGGAAAACCTGCAAACTGAACTGTAAAACTGGAGTTGGAAGCTGGATTTCATTACCTAAAGAAGTGCACAGCTGAATTACATTGCTAGAAAAGCTAGAGGCTAAACTGTAATACTGTCAGATGTAAAAAAAAAAATTTTTTTACAGAAATTAAAATTACGTACAGGCTGTCTAAAGCTTAGATGACAGCATGGAGAGCAGTAGAATTTCAAAGTGGAGTAGATTGAAGATTTTAAGATGCTTTCAATAAACTACAACTAATAAAATCTGTTTGAATACATAACCATCTTGGAGCTTTTATGTTGAATGTTCAGCTGTGGAAGAATCCTTAATGGCTGAATGTCAAAGAGGCTACCTCAGCCAACTCTGCAGAAGGACTGTTCCAATGTCAAGGATCCTTCGAAATCTAATGAGGACTGAGTCCTTCCTTCAGGGAATTTTCAAAGATGCATGTGTGTATCCTTTGCAGGTATAAGCTGCCCATAATGCTTTGCACATGATTTGCCAGAATTGAAGGCGGGGCCTTTTCAGTGAGGCACATCTGGGCACTCACCAGCCTGTTCCAATGTGTGTTCACCGAATGTTAGGAAGAAGTCTTGTCTAGCCTCTGTGGGACCCGATTTGGAAGGACCTTTCCTACCCAGGAAGCATCCTTGACTCTGAGAAGCACAATCTGTCTGTCTGTCTGTCTGTCTGTCTGTCTGTCTGTCTGTCTGCTTGTCTGTGTGTTGAGCACTCGTCTCTCTTGATCTCTGTTTAGACACAACTGAGAAAGCAGTGATACTAGGCTGTTCCCAAAATCAAATAGAAAAGAAAATAGACCAGACACCAGAAGTATCGATGCTGCAGTGATAGTTAAGGCAGCCTCTGGACTTTGGCCTTCTCCCTTTCTTTGAGAAATTTTGTGGCACTTATGCATCCTTTCTGAGCCTGACAGCTCCAGAGAGCTTCGTTTGCTCCACTGAGAAGCGCCCTAAACTGGGGAGTTCTATGAGTGGCTTCTTGGTGCTTCCGCCTCCTGTCTGATCCCAGTGTTGTCATTAGATGCGTCCTTTGGGACTGAAATTTGCCACCAATTGATTTTACACAAGCCAGCACTTGGTAGTACTGACATTATTCAGTTGGTATCGTGTTCAGTACCCAACCCTGTAAGGGCTACGTGGTAGGGGCAAGGGGTGTATTGGGATTGAGCCTTAAACTCACAATCATGGAGAGACTGAGTGAACTGAATCTGCTGATGAAGAACCTGAGATTTGGTCAAAAGCACCAGAAGAAGTGAGTGAGTAGATCTTGAGTTGAGCCTGTTTCTTCAACGGCTGTTTGGGTCAAGGATGAACTGTGTGGATCGATACAAGAATAGTTTAGTCAGAAAACTGAGAAAAATGTCAGAAATAATTTCCAAAGGACTTGTTTTGTCCAACCAACAAACATCTTGTTAATGAGAATATAAAAGAGAAAGCAGCGAATTCTCACATCTGCGAAGCTGAAACCAGAGAGGATTTAAATCCAATCAATCTAGACATTTAATCTGCTGCTGATTAACCTCCTGTTCAGTGACAATTCAATTAATTGACTAAATATTTTGGCACTAGTGGAGAGCTTCATTCAAACAGGATTAAAGAATGATTCTGTTTTCTTCGGTGCCAGGTGTTAAACACACAGACTGACAGCCGAATATTTGGATGTGTGAAATGAGCGGGACCGCAGTGAGAGAGAGAACCTGAAGAAGACAAGAAAAAGTGACTTTTCTCTTTGATGTACAAATAAATACAACAGATTGGACACATGTGACAAGGCTACGGTAACAAGGATACGATATCTAAAAGTGTCTTTTCTTGAAAAAGTGTCTGTCTTGGCGTTCAATCCAGAAGTTCTTAACCAAAGGGTTCAAAGTGTTGCTTTAAAAAACGCTGTGCCATAACAAGAGTACAAAAATACAGAACTATGCAAGACAGGAACTATTAAAAGAGTCTTTGTGAATACTGCGAGCTCCGTACAGCACTGTGTTGTTTGGCCGGCAGCCACGGAGATGCGGGGGCGGTCCGGCGACGTTCCCCTGGGCACGAGGAGCTGAAGGCAGCACCGCAGGAACAGCACAACACACGACAGCAGTAGTGGCATTCAGAGTGAGCAGACAGCTGATATGCAGCATTTCAAACTGTGTAGCTTTTCAGAAGCTCCAGGAGAGCGAGGTGAGCTGGTGTGGGGAGGGAAACACCAGCAGGATTAACAAGGGGCGGTGAGGGAGGGGCTTTCAGATGGCGTAGTCGTCCTGAGCGGCGGGGCTGAAGGCGGAGCTTCGCAGGGCGTCCAGGCAGTTGACCAGGATGAGCGAGCCGGTCAGGTGCTTCCAGCGTTTGGTGATGGGGTTCTTCATCTTGTCTAAGCCCATGTGCAGCTCCTGGATCACATCTCTGTAGCTGTCACCGATCTGAGCGGCCCATGTGACCAGGAAGTCATATGCCGGCTTCCACATGGCCTGTAAACAGAGAGAGAACAAACATCCCATAATCCCATAATCTAATCTGCTAAATATTCATGAGGACAGAGTTAATTATTTTTTAATACAATAATACTTTCTTCATCACAACAAATATAATTATTCACCCCTCCTTTGTTATTCTTGCATGCCTCCACAGTGAACGGAGAATCCAAAAACTGAGAAAATTCTTGATAAACTACATCACAACATCTGTTTAATAACTCTCACACAACTTGTGTGTTTTTGGTGTTTTACAGGGTTCGTTCAGAAGTCCCACAATAACACAAACTAACTGATCGAGGCAGCAGACCAGCAACTCCATATTCAGCGAGGTAAAATTGTAGTTTTTGTCAACGAAGTCTGGCTTTAAAGAGAGCATAGATAACTTTTTACTTTTAGTTCAGCCCCCCTGCAGAATGGATTATGTTTTAAAGAAGTACTGAGCATATGGCTGGATAAATGAAACTTGTGTGAAGCGCTTGTGTGAGAGTTTTTACACAAATTTTTTTATATGGTTTTGCAGTTGTTAAACGCAGACGTAAACCTATGACTTCAGTTCATCAACAGCTTTCTCAGGGTTGGATTCTTTGTTCACTGGAGGCATGAAAACAGGGTCCAAAACAAACTTTTTCACTTACTAGCCAGGCAGATATTTTATCAGCCAACCAAATAAAAATTGCTTTTAAGCGTTGTAATTTGCTATCAGTATTATTTAGCATGTCATTTGGGTCTTGTATGTGATTCTCAATCAATATTTTAGTAGTGTGCACTAATATTAGTAATAATGCATGCTAAAATATGAATAACTGTTTCAAGTGTAATATTTGGGTTAATAAATTCTGTGGTATTCTTACTACAGTGCAAAAAGAATCTTTCATTAAGGAATTTTACATGAATCACTGACTTCATTCCCCTTTGGACAACTGAGACATAAGATTTTAGCTCGACCAGACTGCAGCAGCAGGGCCTGCCCTATATAAACATGAATGTCTGACCAGTGGTGGACAAAGTATCCAGTAAGTAAAGATACTCTTGGTCAAATATTACTCCAATACAAGTGAAAGTTGTCATATTTTTTTACTTAAGTGAAACTGCACCAACTGATTAACATAGTGAGGATCAAAATAAAATAAATAAATAAAATGAAAACCAGCCACCCTCCTCCCCTGACAAGTTAAGAACAGTCCCTTCAGTGCGGTGAGGTTTGTGGGCCGTTACCTGCCACAAAGAGAGAAATGTGAACGGCTCGTTTCTCCTCTGACACGCCACATACCTGTGTGCCGCCACGGCTCGGCTGTTCGGGTACTTTCGGGCAGTCATGACACCAATTATTGGACCTGGAGCCCAGACTTCTCGGTCGCCGGTAAGCCGTTATCATGCGCTGCGGAGCACTATGGCCGCCGTATTCGACAGGAATAGGTATTCCTGTCTGTGTCTGTGACCCCCGTTCAACCCACAACCGGCAGGATTCGCCTTTCGTTTCTGCTGCTGGTGGAAATCTGTACTTGCATAGCGTGCTGAATTTTGCCCGCACTAAACTATTTTTAGTCGCAAATGCATGTGACACACTTACGTGACCAAAGATCATCTCTGCCTGAAATACACATTACTCTGCCGATACCAGCATCATTCTCCAGTAACAAAAAATGCATTTTTCGCTGGTAAAAAAATAACTTGCCAGAGTGGCGAGTGGTCTTAAAAATTTACCAGCTAGAGACAAAATCTACCCTTAACTGGCGAGTGGCGAGTGTTAGTTTTGGACCCTGCATGAAAATAAAAGTTTTCTTTATCTTAACTTGAGTTATGATTCACTGACGTATTTTATTTCTGTGCCCTCAGTCATTCAAGTGGGTATGTTTACTAAAAAAATGTTCTGTGCTTTGTCTCATAGTGGCACTTCACATTGCAGCTTTTAATAATTGCTATGGAACACATGATGGGACACACTGGTTTTGAACTAAGAGCACGAGTCTGTTTATTCTTGATAAACCAACACTACAAATGCTGCACTCTGCCAAAAATTCTGTAATTCTTTTATTTTCTTGGCTTTTTGCCTTTCTTTGACAGGACAGAGTGAGGCATGAAAGGGAAAAGAGAGAGAGAGAGAGAGAGAGAGAGAGAGAGAGAGAGGGGATGACATGCAGCAGAGGGACAGTGTCCCACGTACAGTGCCCCTGTACGTGGGACACCTGCTCTGACCACTGACCCACTGGGCGCCCCCAAATTTTGAAATTCTCAACATTTTATCGGCTTTAGGTCTGTGTCCAGATAGGATGGCATCTGGGCCCAGACCCAAGGGATAGAGCGAGATGGCAGATAAACAAAGGAAATGCATTTTGGTCATTTTGCTAAAAGGGGGATGCCATACTTCTTCAAATCACCTCCGACTCAGACACTTATATAATATCACATTATGACCCAAAAATCAAGAGTAGTAATGGCAACTTTGTGTTCAGGACTCCCAAAAAGATTTCCACTAAATCAGAATGGACACACCAGCACACTGAGTGTTGGGTTGTTCTCTCGATAAAGTGCTCGTGCAGAAAGAGTAACCTACTCTTGTAAAGTCACACAAATCATCAGTCAGCGACACCTAAGCTGACAAGTCGAGCAGTTTTGGTTTGCTTTTCTTGTCAACTGTCTCGATATTCTTTAGTACAGGCTGCAGTGGAAACGATACATGTAAGGCTCTGAGATAACATCATCTTCTCTCTTCTGCTTGGAAGTCTTGAATTTACAGCTCACAGCAACTTAATACGACACAGTCTTTGGCTTCTGTTTGAGCTCTAGTGTCGGAAAAAATGTTACTGCACATTTCTGATCCACTGTTAGCGCCATCAGCTTGTTTTACATGAATGTCGTTGTCACACTGACTGTCCGGCTGAACCTGTTCAAACTTTATATGGAAAAACGTAACTACCCAGAATTGTCGAATATTTGTATTGAACTGCCAAATCTGATTTGACTGACATGATTATAGATTACAGAATAACCCACTGTTTGCTGTGTAATCCTGCATGTCCTCTGCAGGAGGATGCTCGCCAAAGCATCAGGATACTAAGATTTATTTCCCAAAATCAACTCTCCAGATACATTTGTGAATATTATGGAGATGTGAATATCTTTATCCAGTTATGAGTAATGACTCATTAGTCATAGACCCATTAGCAGGTGTACAGCGGGCCATTATAACCTGTCACTTCTCACTGTTACTCTGCTGATACCATCGAGCCAACGCAGCTCCTCTAATAACCAAACCTCATGTGCTACATTTTTCTTACTTTCAGATTTTATGTTCCTGTCATGTCGTGCACCAAATCTAACAGTATAAACGGTTCCTAAAGCAAAATTTAAATTCAAGACTTTTTTAATGTCACTCAGAATGAAATGACTAATTTTACAATGATGAAAATTGCAGGAAAAAAACATGAACCGACGTCAGTTACCTAGGGTTAGAGACATTTCTGCCCATAGGTAACAAATTAGCTAATAGGGCTCAGTGTCATTATAATAAAATTCAAATCACATGAGTCAGAGGCCACCGATCTCTCCCACGACAATCCTTACCAGATGGCAGTGATATTGTATGCTGCTGTTGACCATCCACCATTAAACTAAACGGTTCCAGTTGCTTTATAACACGGACAGCCAGCCTGAATTAACAAACCATTTCTAAGACATCAGTAATTTCCTATGAGACAGACGTACCTCACTGTCCACCACCCCGTTCTTGTCACGATGCGGCGCCTCGTAAGCATCCATCTGCTGCCGTGACACCTTGACGAGCCTCTCGGCCAGCTCCCTCCAGCGTCCGGCCACCTCCACCGCTGTGGTCAGGAGGACAAAGTCCATGACCAGTCTGGCCACGAGACCCTGACAGTCCATCTTCAACAGAGCCTGCAGAGAGAGGACACGAGACAGATATAGACTGAGGTGAATAAATAAAAGAGGAGAGAAAAGTACAGCCTGAAATGGTGGAATCAGATTCTAGAGACATGCACGACTTGAATATTACAGAATAATCAAATATGAGCTCTGACTGGGAATCAGTGGACGGGGTGAGAGAGAGGACAACGCTGAATTCTTAACGAGGAGTCCGGTGAAGTTTGACTAAAACCAAACACTACATAGCGACTAATAAATGTACATCTACAGGTTTCATTCCAGTGACTTGATCCTCTGTTATTTTCCAGCCTGTCTCCACAATCCCCCTGTAAATCTCAGCTTTGTGCATTTTTCACATGCTTTCTGCTGGAAACAGAAATAAGAATCTCAAGTTGCTTCAACAGCAACACTCAGGATTTACGTCCCATCTGAACTGAGGGGAAGAAACGCCTGGTGACCAATACTGATACGACAATGCTGCACAGCAGGACACAACAAGGCTGTATTTACCAAGAATGAAGATTTGCCAGCGTCTCCTGAAGGCAACATACTGATGATTTATCTGTCGTCTGTCCTCAGGGGGGCGTTGGAAACGTCAGGGTCAGTGATAAACAATAATTGTCAGGTTATCTTGCTCTGCACTAAAGTTTAGACAGCTCAACAATAAGTCTTGCTGCCAGTGAGGCACAAACTAAGAAAACACATGCAGATACATCTGACCAACACATACGGGTACTCCGCAAAATGTCAAGGCCATGCCTTTAAAGATCTGATACAGTCTGATGCTGCGATGCTGTGGGACTGTACTACAGCAGCCTCCCACTCAAGCTAACATAAGCAATCCAATCAGCAGTAACTGTCACCAGCATCATTTAGCCATTTACCACACTGACAGTGGATATTCACGTATATTATGAGCCACAGATCTCAGTGTGAAGTCTCGGTAAACCTGCTACATATAAGCTTTTCATATTTTCAGTTCCTCTCCTTAGTGACAGCGGCATTCCTTCCGCTAAAAGGGGACAAGATCATGGTGATGGCAACAGTGATGGCACGATGCTGCTCAAGTCTTTAGCTTAGAGCCAAAGCCCTTCTATCCGGATCATTTTTACGACATGATAAGGGAAGAAATCGAACATTTTTGGATTTAGTGTTGGTAGGGATGAACCGATTTGTCGCTAACATCAGTATTGGCCAATATTGACCTTGTTGACTGCCATCGCCAAATAAGAGGACAATCACCGATGGCAGTGACCGATGTTTTTCTGTTGTGTCACATCAGTTTTGCGCAGGCTTAAAAGCAGGGCTTGAGACTAACAGCGTCCCGTTGTCCTGTCAACAGTAGGAAACTAGTTTGGGATGAGCAGAGATCTTCCCTGGAACGCCTTAGGAATGAAAGGACGCAGTAAACTCACAGAGGACGCACAACAAATCTGTGTTAAGATCAGCTGGATGAGAGCTTGTTAATGTTAGCTGTTAGCAGCTGGTGGCCAGAACTAACAGCTAACGGAGGTTGCAGTGAGTTTCATTATGATGTGTTCAAGCTCTATTCAGTACAACTAGTATTAGGCAAATTATAAGGTTCTCATGATGTGTTCAATGTAATCTTGTAAAATAAATAAATAAATATAATATAAAATAGATATTGGAGAGGGGATTATAATATATTACATATAGTAAAAAGACTTTTAATACAACTATTTCTTTAATTTTTAAAAGACATTTTTCATCTGAAAGGTTATAAAAAAAGAAGTTGTTTCCTATATGTGTACAATATAATCTGTTCTCATTTAAAGGTCGGGTAATAAAGTGCTGAATGACTTTAAAACAGGTTATCTTTTATTATTCAGATTTCTTTGTTGCGCTGGTGTAAATAAATAACAGCATAGGGGCGTTGGTGGGTTAGTGGATAGAGCATGTGCCCCATGTACAAGGCTGTCGCCACAGCGGCCGGGTTCAACTCCAGCCTGTGGCCCTTTGCTGCATGTCACTCCCTCTCTCTCTCCCCCTTTCACACTTGTCTGTCCTATCAAATAAAGGCTGAAATGTCCAAAAAATATCTTTTTTTTTTTTTTTTAATAAATAACAGCATAAATAAAACAAACTGCAATAACAAAAAACAACAATGTCGGCTATTGGCTAATTGTTATTTCAAACATCGGTATCTGTAATGGCCCACAGTTTCACAATCAGTGTTGAGTTTGGAGACATGTTTCAGCTTCCTCTGTTTACACTGTTGCCATCTACGTGGACATGCTGAATTGTTTTCCCAATAGGGGGCGTGGTGATGAGCGCGTACTCTGAGTGATGCATTTTCTGTCTGATGTATGTGGCTCCTGTTTGTTTGGGTCTCACTGGTCTGAACACAAGTCTGGCTACTCCCATCAGCCCCTGTAACCTCCCTGTCTCCATCAGTTCTGCCCAGATTAGACTGGTGTTAGTGGGAACAGAGAACACTGTGGAGACTCAGTCTGTTCCTGCAGCCGACACAACCCGCAGCACGTCACGGGGGATTTGCAAATACAAATGTGGCACATGCAAATACATGTGCATTTGCACTGATGGATACACATGTACTCATTCATAACAAGTCTGTACTGTTTGTTTTTTCCAAAGTTCTTAAGTGTTCTTTTTATTTTAAGAGAGATTAATCTGGATGTGGACCACTTTATAAACAAGTCCTAACTTTACAAAAATGTCCCTACTTTCCACGTCCTCATTCTGCAGGTCTAAAACTTAAACTGGTCCCCACAAAGACAGAAGGACACACACACACAGATGGCCCGCCACACTGGGATGCAATGACTTGCAGACTCAACAGAGCGAAGGTGAATTTAAAGCTCCACTTTGGGCCTCAGCTCCATGTGCAGGAATGTGTGGAATGACAGGATATGAAGGGGGGAGGAGGATGGAGGATGGAGGGTGGAGAGGGGGAGGTGGGGGAGGAATGCAGATGCCATGCTCCAGCAGCCTCTCTCACTCTGAGACGAGACCAGAGGATGAGATAGCAGCGGCTGTGGGCCAATCAGATGCTGCTGACTGTTCTTCAGGAACGCTGAGCTGCCACCAAATCAAAGACACAAACAAATCCGTTCTATTCTGACTCTGAGTCAGACTGGAGGCGTCTCACAACATCTGTTTGTTTCTGGGTCTGTGTGGATGTTGGGGGGAAGAGGCTGTCGGGGAGATAAACTCTTTGACAAGCACCTGTTTCCTCACTGGATAACAACGACAGGAAATTCCTACCAAAATAAAGGGGACCACTTTCTGTCTTACTACAGGTTTAAGTCTATCAGTGCACAGGAGAGCTGCTTGGTAACAATACTGCATAACAATTACATTTATTTGGTGTAGCACCTTTCACAAAAAGAAAATTCACAAAGTGTGTCACAAAAAAAGATGGTTAAAACACGCAATCAATAAAACAAAGACAAAACTACAATAAAAACAAAAGCTACAAAACAAAAGCAAAAGAAAGACCATGAAACAAACAACAAACAGGCTACTGCAGACCCCCAAAAAGAAACACACAGAAGCACAAGCACTAGACATCTTAGGGTGGAACAAAAGACACTTTGAAAAGATGGGTCTTCAGGTGTTTTTTAAGGATTTCTAAGGAGACTGCAGGGTGTTTACCTAATGGAAGAGAGTTCCAAAGGGTCGTAGCCACCACCTCAAAGACAATATCAGCTTTTGTTTTCAGTCTGGAACAGGGAACAGCCAGCAGGTCCTGGTCAAGAGACCTAAGAGACCTACTGGTGATTTAGGGATGGAGAAGGTCACAGATGTACTCACGTGACCATGGAGGGCTCTATATGTGAGAATAAGTATCTTAAAATTAACCCTGAACCTGATGTGAAGCTAATGTAAAGAAACTAAAATTGTAGTCATGTGTCTTGTCCTGCTGGACCTGGTTAACAGGCTAGCAGCGGCATTCTGGATTATTTGCAGATGGTTCAGAGATGATTTAGAAATTTACAGTAGTCCAGTCAGGAGGACACAAAAACATTAATAATCATCGCCAGCTCAGATCAAGACAGAACAGTCCTGAGCTTTGCAATATTTTTACTGTAAAAATACAAGTACAGATAATTGATTTGATATGTGATCAAAATGCATGCCTGATTAAATATAACACCAAGGTTTCTTAGATTTGACCATTTTACTGAGAAGAGGGACCCGACACTCCAAATGCAAAAAGCTGCTGGACACAGTTGGAAACAGTTGCTAACAGGCTTTAATGAGACATACAGCTGAATGTTGTCAGCATAACATAGGATATGCCACCTAACTGGCTAATAATATGATCAAATTACGACATATTTAAAGCAAATAATAAAGGACCCAAAACAGAGCCTTGAGGAACACCGCAGGAAAAAGCAGCCGTTTCAGACTTGAAGGGACCAAGAGACACAGAGAAACTCCTCTCTGAAAGACAAGAGGAATACGAGTCGAGGGCACTCAGAGACACCCGCCCACTGACTAGGCCTTTCAATCAAGATACTGTGACCCACAGCGTAAACAGCTGTGCTTGAGATCCTAAAGCACCAAAATGAAACACTCAACAGTGCCAATATACAGTTGGATTGATAAAGTCAGGCAAATATTTTAATACAGAATAAACATCAAGATCGTGTCTGGGGTTGCTCATAGTTTGAACCTTCTGCAAATATAGACCTTTATTTCTTCACATCAGCTCAGTTCTAGTTGGCTATTTTAGGAAATTATTCACTTTCTTTCCAATAGTCAGACGAAAAGATTAATTTCACTCTCATGTCTGTGTGGTAAATATGAAACTGGAGCCCGGAGACATTTAGCTTAGCTTAGCATAAAGACTGCTTGTTTGTGTTTATGGTTTTGGCAGTTCATTAATAACACAGTTTATGATTTAAGAACATGCAGGAACAGATTCATCATTTTAATGAGCAGCAGGGCTTTCTGTGCACTCTGTTGTTGTTGTTACTCTGTAGTTTGCATTCTTCACATGCAAACTTGGCGTTTGCTGCAAGCAGAGTAAAATCTGTGGAATTTTTATCCATCAGAGGACCTACTAGTTTCCTCCTTCTCTTTTTGTATTTGTCTGTAATTGTGAAAAAGAAATGAGTCTGAACAGTCAGATGTGTGTGTCCCCTCAGAGCCTGCTGCACAAACACTGCTGGAAAGCCTCCTCTGAAGTCATCATGTGATTTCTGCAGTTCTCAGAGGCCAGTGTCGGACTCTTTACTTAGTGAAGGTATAAAAGCATCAAACCTCTCCATTATGAAAAGACAGACGGTGAATTAAGGAGTGACTCAATCAATAATTCCTCCTGCATCACTCCCTGGTGCCTCTTTTTGTTCTCAGCAGACTATTAATTCCTCCAGATCAAATTTAATTGCTTAAAGTAAACCTGATCCGTTCTTCACAGAGACATGGTTCTGAAGCTAGAGGAGTCTGGGAAGTTTAACATGAGCTTAAAGGCATTGTGAAGAGATCTCAGATGACGGTCCGTCCCCATTAACTCAAATATTCAATCACAATAAGACACGTTTAGTAACTCTCTGAAATCACACAAGAAAGATTATCTTTATTTTTGCATATCTTTACTCATTAACATCAAATTCAGACTTTTTTCTTCAGCATCAAATCTAAGGTGATTATAGTCCATGGTTACAATCAATCAAGAACTAGTAGCTAATGCAGCATGACTTGACATTGTGTAGATTCACCAAACTGTGAAGACATGCAGGCCTCAGGTGCAGTGTTGGTTTAGTTACCCTAAAAACAAATCACTTTTTACAACCTTACTTTTGTTGTCTTCCCTCTTTAGATTGGAAATCTAACTATCGATCACATCACTGGATTCACTTTTGTAATTGTTGCACGTTGCATTACTCCGATTTTGTCTAGAGGAAAGAAATGAGGAAGATTGTTGTGCGACTCTTTCCACTGCAAAAACACAACCTCAAACCTCTTGAAACACTCCGACAGCACAACATGAAACTCCAGGAAATACACTCCGACAAAGGTGTACACTAAACAGTCAAAATGGATTTTAATCGTGGAAAGCTGCAGGCTACAAGAGACAAAAAATTAATGAAGCTTGTGGCTTGATATGTGTTGGATGAAATGTTGCCACAATGGACTCTGTCTTTCACACAGATCGTTGGGAAAATACCACTCAAAGGCAACAGAGAACCTAAGGTAAAAAAAATCATTTGAAGCTATCTAGGACTGTCACGACAACAAATTTTGCTGGGCAGTTAATTGCATCAGAAATTATTGCGATAAGTGATAATATTGCGTAATATTGTGCTTTTAAGAGCATTTTTATTATTGTTGTAATTTTGCTGTTTTTAGACCTTTCTTTAAACTTATATAACGATAATAAAGGCATATTGATGCAAGTACACCCTTTTAAAGAAAAATAAACATTTATTTAACATGAATATTTAGGAATGCAAAAAGAAAATGTAAATATCCGAAATAGCACATAAAAATATCGAAATAAATAAATACAAAAAATAGACTGAGTCTCTCACTCTCAGGTGTGCAGTTAAGTTGGTCGTATTCGCTCTTTTTGTTGAGATGGTTTTAGAACAAACCCAGCACACCGGCTCGTCCAAAACCCCATAGCCCCGCCTCCCCCACAGAGACAAAGACACTCGATGACAAGAGCTTTCCCTCCGTTCATTGCGCTAATGAACCAACTCACCTGGCTGCCAGACGATGCACGACAGTGAACGCTCTTGTCGTCCAGTGTCTTTGGTGGAGAGAGACGAGGAAAACAAACAAGCATGAATATGGCAATTAATCGAGGCCGGAAAAGTTACCGTCTCCCTTTAAATTTACTGTGCAATTAACCGACTTATTGCATATCGCGACAGGCCTAAAGCTATCCACAGCTAGCATCAGCTGCGCTTATTGGAAAGTACCTTGACATTCACACAGACACACACATTAAAAGTCCAAAAAGAAAGGATGCGTTGACCAATATGTGGGGTAAGACAGAAAAATAATATAACGAGTAGTGTAATGAGCTAGCCTGCGCCACACTGCCTATGTCAGCAGCGCATGTGCGTCACAGAACTACTTGTTGTTTTGTTTCTTTTTGACTGCGCCCAAGTTAACAGGTCAGGGCAAAAACATACAGTGAAAACAGTCTTTTGATGCTTATATTGACATTCTACTTTGTTTCACCACGCGTCAACAGTTTCAATGTCTACATCTGTCACAGACATGACAAAACAAATATTTTTCAACTCAACACTTCATGTTTCTGTTTCAAAATAAAAGCCTTCTGACAATGTTTCTGTGGACAGAATCCCTTCATTTGTTAACAAAAGGCTTTTTATTGTGAAATATTTGCAGGATTGTGTTATTAAAATGCAGTGGCTTGCACAGCTCCATAAATTAGGGAAACACCAGCTTTCAATTGTGACAATACAGATCTCATAGCAGCAAGTATCTCTGCAGCAGCAACACTGTCTGCTTGAACAATGACTGAGACAATTAGGTGACTGTCAAAATAGTTGCTGATTATTTTTTGGTTTCACAGGGTTAAAACATAAGATAGAACACTGATGAATAATCTTATCTCTGTTACTGACCACACACTAGCTTTTTCAGAGCTTTCAAGTGCATTTCATGGTCTTTGTTAGCAGTTTGCTCTGGGCCTTGAGATTATTATGTCAAAATAATACTCCAAGGTCAAGAATGAACTCTTGCACTGCAGGCGAGAGATGGTGGTCAACAAAACTTTTATGAAGTGTGTTGAATTTAACTTTTTTATATGTAATGAAGTTGACTGGTCAGAGCTTTAAGAAGTTTTGTGAAGCTGCACTTTGGTCTTTTCCTGGTTGGAAACATCCCGGCTGCTGTAAATCTTTGATGGTACGTTGTAAAGTATTTATCACTGAGCGTTGTGCCATGTGAGTCTCCAGACTGATTTTAAACTAATAATTGCACTGCAGAAGATGGCGGCGGGCGCACCATCATTACAGCAATTCAAACAGCTCCTTTGCACCGCAACAATACACCGAGACAGAGGAGGAATTAATGCTGTGCTGTGTTTTTCTTAAATGTCAGCTGGTCTATAAGGATGGGTTATGGGACTCTGAGTGTGTGTGTGTGTGTGTGTGTGTGTGTGTGTGTGTGTGTGTGTGCGCTTTAGTTAAATGCCACAGAGTTTGTTTCACAAGCTCAGCAATCAGTGCTCTGAAGCCCTGCAGCTCCCCCCACTGCATAAATCATCTGCTTGTCAAAACGAAAAGAAAATTCCTGCAGACATATTTTCGGAGATAACGTTGATGTGGAAATGAAGCGGGCGCTTCAATCATGTCTGTCGCTGCACAGCAGCGCGCGCGCACACACACACACACACACACACACACACACACACACACACACACACAGTCCCTCCCTGCTCTCGCGTTCGGAGAAAACGGCAAAACCAAACCCTCGGTGTAACCAACAGTGAGCTTTTTGATAAATGACTTGTTTCTTCCGTCCTCCTGTTTCTGTTTTTCCTCTCTGACACTCAATCTCTCCACTTCAATCTCCACTTTATTATTTTTCTATCCCATCTTCATTTTCCATCTGACTTCCTCCACCTTTCCCATTTGCTGCCTTTCCACTCCATCTTAGCCGCACTGTGGCTTTGCAATTTCATTCCTCTTCCAGTTTTGCTTTAAAACCTGCTCGCTCGTCTCTTCACCTTTTTGTGAACAAACCTAAACCTCAGGGATTACAGACTGTGGGTGCTGATTTTGGCACTTTACCCAACACGTGAACTCCCTTTATTCTCCATAGCCTGGCTCCGAAACGACTCCCACATTCCCAAACAAGACCAAAATCTCCAGAGAGTGAGTGATCTACTGTTCAGTCAATTATTCCAAAAGCAGCAGCTCACCACACCCAGCCACAGAAGGAAGGGAGAGGAGGAAGTGAAGGGAAAAAAATGAGGAAGGAGGCCGGAGATGGTGGAAAAACAAAAATCCAGATCTGTGTACAAGAATGGCAAAGCAGTGAGCTTATCGCACATAATGGGCCTGACTGTCAGAGTCCTGCTCCAGAAATAGGATGTTGTTATTATTCCCGGCTCTACCTGCCACTGATCGCAGTGCAAATAATTCAGAAGGGTCAGACGCTCGGCTGCAGAGCTGAGCGAGAGCTTCAATATGAAAATCTCCTCTTAGCACCAAGACACAACAAAAGTTCCACCTCTGTGGTCTCAGGCTTCAAGATGTTATAAAACCTGCTGTCGGTTTACTGTCCGTCTGCAACAAGAGGAGGAAGAGGAGGAGGAGAAGCACTGGAGGAAGTCAAACAGAAGCAGCAGAAGAGAAGCTTCAGTTATATTCTCATCATAGGAAACTGGAAATATTAAATAAGAGAAAACTGTGCACGCAGGTTTCAGTGTTTGGTCCTTTACTAACAAAGAAAATATACAATAAATGGCTTCTTTTAAAAACATATATTTAGCAATAAATGAATCAGTGCCATTACTGATGATAAACATCAACACTAACAACAGTTTTCAGACACAGCAGTGACTCTTGGGAGGGCACTCATTTCTGGTTGGTCTCTAATGCACATTTTAATAGGTAAAGCACTAATTAGTCAATTAGTTTATTAGCTAGGATTATCTATGAATGCTGGCATGGTCTCGTTCAAAACAAAGCAGCTTTTCTTTCAACTTAGTTTTTCAAAACAAAGCGTCTACAGTCATGCTCGCAGCTCTGCGAGGTTATATTTAGCCAAACAGAGCTTTGAGATAAATACTGGGGCTGTACCCGGCTCAGAGTTATGTCAGTCAAATCAGATTTGGCTGTTCAGTATGAATATTCACCTATTTGTCTATACGAGAGCTTGAGAGTTTAAATGGGGCTCAGCGGGACGTTCAGGGAGTTTATTAATATAGTAAATAAGCTGATTGCGCTAACGACAGATAGGAGAAGTGCAACATTTTTTGCTGACACAAAATATCAAACAAAAGCCAGACTGTATCATACTAAGTCACAACTTCTGAACAGAAGGCAGAGGGTTAACATAATACCAAAGCCTGCCAGAGCAAAGCCTCTCCTCTGTGTCTGCAGCTGCCTCTGTGTCTGCAGCTGCCTGGACCAAAGAGCAGCATGAATCTTCCTTAGCAGTACACTGCATACCAACTGGCAAAAACAAACAAACAAAAAAAACCCTGACTGCTCCACTTGAAGGAATCTCAGTCGACTGTGGGGTCTCCGACTGCTGACCTGAACCTCCGACTATCAGGGGGCCGCCCTAATAGATACTAACATTAACATGTTTACATGCTCACAATGACAATATGCTAATGTTTAGCAGATGTGCTCACCGTCAAACTTGTAAATCAGCACAAAACCCAAAATATAGTGAAGGCTGCTGGACATATCACTGATTTATGAAGTACTGGACAAAATAAAATGTGGACCTGATGAAGAGTCAGAGGAACATCAAAGTTATTACAGTTCATAAATGAAATTCAGTGACAAAACACATTTCATCAAAATCCATCCAATAGCTTTTTGGTAAATTTCATTCAAAAACACAAATTTAAAATCAGAGTCAGGAGGATTCATCCTCTGGAGACCCTGAATGTTCAATGTCAATCTATCTAACAGCTGGATATGGAATATTTGATATAGACTACCCATCAATGGGTAAAAAAATAAGTAAAGATTCAAGATTTTATTTTAGGTATGCACCAATTTGTTGGCTTAACATTGGTATCAGCCGGTGTTCTCCTTACTGGCTGCCATCAACCGTTAGGCAAATAAGGTGACATTCACCGATGGCAGCAGCTGATATTTTTCTGCTGTGTCACATCAATTTTGCACAGGCTGAAAAGCAGGGCTAACTAACTGCATACTGTTGCCCGGGGACATTAGAGTGCATGTCCGAGATCTTCCCAGGGACGCTATTTGGATGGAAAGACGCAGTATTGACACATCAGTGGGCCCACACAATTGTTTCCCTGTAATCAACAGGAGGAAAGTTAGTTAACGTTAGCTGTTGGCAGCTGGTGGAACTAACTGCTCATGAAGGTTGCACTGGGTTACATCTTGATGCGTTCAAGCTTTATTAAGTAAAAATGTGTATTATTGAAGGTTAACACCTCATGATGTGTTCAATGTAATCTTGGAAAATGTAGTTTTTGGCAAGAAACTCGAATAAATACAGCTGTTTGAGGCAGAAATGTGTTGATTTCACAGCAATATAAACATTACTTTTTGTTATGTTTTTCATATCAAATGTGCATGATTAAATTTATGCTCACTCAAAGGTAGTGTAATTACAGACCAGATGTCTTAAACACAGTTTCAGTTATTTTATATTTATATCATGAAGATTTCTTTGTTACCCTCCACAAAAAAGGGGTATAATAAAAACTAAATACAACAACAACAAAAAAACACCAGTATCGGCTGTCAGCCCAGAATATCACAATCAGTCCATCCGTTGTATGTTCAATATTTATAACATTTATATTTCTCTTCGTTATTAAGTTTACTCTTGCTGCTTAATGAAAAATGTCACGACTGAAGAAGTGCAGGATTGAAACCAAATGCAGACAAAGCAAGCAGACAGTCACTGACTCAGTTTAAAGTGAAGGTTATATAAAAGCGTACCGGCAGACAGGTACAGGTGAAGGTGACAGTAACAGAAGCCCAAAAGCAAAAACACAAAGCAAGAAAGCAACTTTCACAAACAGACAGAGCACTGCTGAAAATGAAGCAGTGTATGTGCCGCTGGGCTGATGAGGGGAAATGGGAGGCAGGTGTTGTGAGTGGACAGGGAAGGTCTGAACACTGCAGGGCTGATGAGGGTAAAGTGGGAACAGGTGAGGAGGTGGGGGAGGAGGTCAGGTGACTGGGAGTCTGGAACTGCCCATTAAAATGTGCATTTGTTGCTGCAATCGTAAATCTCTACTGATAAGAGAATGAGCTCTGTGCGGAAATGTGCTGGAGGAAGAGTTACATTTCACTGTAAAACCTGTATGTGCCTCAACATCATGTGGAAGGAGAGGTTACAGCAGGACACGTGCAGACGGAGAGAAACAAAAGGAAAGAGAAAGAGAGATCGGGTGGATTAGTTTTGTTTTGCATTTTTAATTTCTATGTAAATCCCCAAAGACATCTGCAGCAGCTTAAGACACAGAGCCAGAGACAGGGCGAACCTGTACAGGCCTGTCCTGTGACAGTCATTTCACAATGCTTTGTTGAAATCAAGTATAATCCTCATATTAAAAAACTGAGGAAACTTCCAGCGTCATGTGTCAGCTGCCCTGAGGTCACATCTCTGACTGACTCAGACCTTCTCAAGTCTGGACAATCCCTGCAATGTGGGATCTTTGGGCAGTTATGGGGGAAAACAAGTTGTGAAAAACAAAACTAAAATATCATCTTTCAGTTGATATGTTGAACTTGTGAGCCAATAGTTTCTCCTTTCCACATCCAGCAGAGACAGAGCAACATGATTCATTAGGAGTCTTTGTGTTTGTGTCACCTGATGAATGTCAGTCCAATATTCTCTCTTTAAATTCTGTTTTTGGTCTCCACCAACTCCTGTCCAACGAGACATGTTAGATTTGTTTCCACTGAGTTATGGAGTTTATATTGTGACTTTGCTGTTCTAATATAACTGTTGCTGCTTTAGAAACAACATTTAGTTTGACAATATTCAGTTGTATTCTTGTTCTGAATTTATTCTTTTTAAAAAAAAAAAAAAATTCCTTGTAAATTTACAGTATTAGCTCTCTGAGAATCTTCTTCAGATACTAGCAAAAATTGGTATTGTAGCTGATATATCCCCAGTCAAATCAGAAATAGAATCAACCTGGGACTTTGTAAATTGATTCAGGAAATCAGTGGTAATACCCACCCTAGTGGAAGCATATAAGCGCAGTGCATGAAGGGGCCATGATGGAGGAGAAGCTCCTGGACCAACTGGTGGTACTCCCTGTGAAGCACCATCTTTTTTAGGGTCTCATGTACCCACACAGATCTCCATTTCCCACTGACCAACAAACTATCTGCTGACAGCCTCTCACCCTCAACCAGAGCTACAGACAGTACCCTCTGCCTCAACATGGCAGCAGCTACACACTGATTACTGTCAAATAAATAAATGGATAAACAGTAGATTGATTACACAGGAAGGTTAGGGTAAGGAGGTGATGGGGTGGTTGCCTGGCAACGATAACAATTTCTTTTAATAGTGGTATTCAATTAAAAGAAATAAAAATAAAAAGGCAGTGCCCCTGCAAAACACTTTCTGTGTGATCAGGGTTTAAGTCAGGACTGCGGCAAGGCCATTCCAGAACTTAATTCTAGCCTGATTTCACCATTATGTTAGCACTTTTTAAGTGTTGTGTTCAGGGTCAACTGCGTTCAACGTTCTGGCTGATGATTTTAGGTTTTCCTTAGGAATGTGAAGGTAATCCTCCCTCTTTATAATTCCATTCACTTTCTGTAAAGCACCAGTTTCACTGGCAGCAAAACAGACCCAGAGCATAAAGCTACCACCACCATGCTTGAAGGTAGGTATTGTGTTCTCTGGGTTAATGCTTCACCTTCTCTTCTCCAAACATACTTCTGGTCATTGTGGCCAAATAGCTTAAATTTTTGTTTCATCCGTTTTCTTTGTCAAAGTAGACAAAAACAAAGTAGTATGTGCTCTAATAATTTATCACAGAAACAAAAGAGATGTGAATGATTGGAAACTCAAGACATGTTCATTTTTAAGTGTATATAAACTTCTAACCACAACTATGAATACAAATTCTCTCCCATCTCAGGTTCACAGATTGTTCACAGTATTGGTTTCTTCAACCTGTCACCAGTCACTGTTTGCTTTCCATTGTGGTTTGCTAAGCATGACAACACTCCCACGTGGACACATGCATTATACCTCCAATCTGTGCAAGTACAAAAGAAAAACACACGGGAATGTGTCCGAACAATACCAGTGTATGTTCAAGTGAGTGCACCCTGGAGAATCATAATTCCAGCTCTCCAGAGGAGAAAGCACACAGTTTCTGCAGCACAGATTTGATTTCACAAACAGAGACCAAATTTAGCATTTTTAGACTGAACTGCAGGTTTCATGCAGAGAAATCTGAACAAACACACAAAGCTCTGTGTTCTCACACTGTGGCAGGACGTGTGTTTAAATGTGGAAACCAGAGCACAAGAACATCTGAGTGAAATGTACCTGAATGATTAATCACTTAGTAATTACACTGACTATTAATCAAACTAATGAATGGTGTAAAATGTGCAGTGCAGCCGTGCACTGACAAACAGAAATCATGATCTGTTATCTAACAGAGAACAACTGTGTGTTAGTGTGACAGTTAGCTGTGAATGTTCATATATGCAGAGAGTGTCTGGGTCAAGGAGGATTATGGGAAGGACATGGAAGTGGGACGGACTGCAGGCGCCTGCAGGTCCACAACTGGAGCTTCTGTTTAGTTTCTGAACAATGAGGCAGGAAACATCTGCAGGCCTGAGATCCAACAGACACAACCTGGATCCTTTCCATCACCTGCTGACAATGACAACAACACAAACTCTTCACAAACCAACAACACACACACACACACACACACACACACACCAGAGGGTCCACTCGGTTTCATATATGATGCACACACACAGATGTTATTACCTGGGAACAACCAGAATGAATACATAAGTGAAACTATTTTTAAAAAATCAATTAATCAGAGTCTGTTTCAGTCTGTTTTGCAGTGTTATGAACACAACATCAAAAGCATTAAAATTCTGCAGCCAGATCAGATCATACTAATGGAACGGTAACGATCAGTGGATATGTCGCAGGTGAAGCAGAGGTTTCACTTCAGGTTCCACTTTGATGAGATTTGAGCTGAGAATTCACACACTCGCCTGTTAACAAGCTGTCTTGTCAGAGCTTTTAAACAAACTGCACCAGAAAAGAGGAGCAGTTTACAGACAGTTTTGCGCAGACAGTCAGTGATACAAACACATCTTTGAATAAACAATGTGAACGTTTCCATAACAGCGACACTTCATGTCTTCATTGTACTGCAGATTGTGGTGCTTTTCAAGTGGTTTATTGAGTTAGTTGTGTTGCTTTGCAGCACAGACAGTCTCGTGCGCTGTTTGCATATGATTTGTTCTCTCCTCCAAACAACAGATGATGGTGGTTGATGAATGCATGACTTTCAATTTGTTTGTCTGCAGTCACAACATTCAGGAAAGTTTTTCACAGGCTGCTGCTGCAAGGTGCGTATGTA
Organism: Epinephelus fuscoguttatus; assembly: GCF_011397635.1. NCBI lineage: Eukaryota > Metazoa > Chordata > Actinopteri > Perciformes > Serranidae > Epinephelus > Epinephelus fuscoguttatus. The sequence goes on from NC_064764.1 coordinate 38,630,192, forward strand.
GCAGACAGCTCTTCAAAAGTGGAGGCAGGCTGTTAGTTTAAGGAGTGCTTGATTCAATATGCAGCAGAGTTTTCTGTGAGCAGAGCATGTGTTAGACGTCAATATTACAGTTGATCATGTTTACTTAACTGTAGGAAGCCAAAATCATGATCATGGCGAATATTTAATTAACTGTGAATGCAGATAAATAAAAAAGCTAATAAAAAGTCAAACACAGATGATTGCATGCTGGCCGATGTGTAACGCCTTTTTTTCTCTCCACACGTACTGTTTGCCTGCAAACAACCAAAGCTTGCTCAAACTTGATTGTTCAATACTACTCAGATGACAAACAGAAACTAGAACACATCCGATACCAAATCCTCTCCTGTTGCCTGCATTTACATATACACACACGTATCTGTTTCTAGAGGTAAGTAGTTCACCAAGTAGCCCTGCGACTTGTCATTACCTTACAAAGCATCTAAAACCAAACATTACGATGCACATGATGTTCTACTTCTCTTGTTAATCCTGCAGTAAGAAAGTTTTGCAGCAACATCCCTCTAATCAAATCTGCGATGTGTGGTCACTGTAAATCTGTCTTCTAACCAGCAGCAGCTAAGTCAAGGTACAGTTATAGCTCGACTAGGCCTTTTAATTGGCCTACTGTCCTTGTCCCAGAACACAAGCACGGGAGGGGAATCAACTTATTGACCAAAGTATGTCTGACTCCACTGTGATAGGTGGAGATATGCCCCCTTTCTGCTTGTTAGTATTGGACCTTTTTCTGGTTGATCTATTACGTCACAGACCAAACAATGGACATACAAGGTAGCTACGGTTAGCTAGCAGCTAACTGGTACCATGGTGGACAACTTTACAGCTATGACCTGTAGCTTCTCGTCTGTCCAAAAATGCACGGCTCTAGATGTAGATTTTGCCATGTTGTTACTGGCTTCTTCTTCTGTTTCGCAGTTAATGCTATTCGACTTCCAGGTCAAAGTCCAGGGCAGAAACTGTGGAGCATGTGCAGAGCGCAGAGACTAGTTCGGGTCTGATTGACTATATACATGCAGGAGTTACATTATCTGGGTGTGTTAGTCCGACTTTAAGAAATTTGATTTAGTACAACTTAGGTCGGGCTAACATCTTTACATGTATTCTAAAAGTCAGGTTTCAGTCAGTCTAACATAAGAACTAGATTTTCTCTCAGTCCAGAGAAAATGTCTGGCTTCACTCTCACCCTACATACATATACATACAGACACCTGAAGCAAAACTACAAGTCAAAGTGTTTATGAATGTTGTTTCCTTCCAGACTAAATGTGATGTCACAAGTAAAAGAAGAGAAGAAACAAAACTCTGTTGCTAAGAGATCCCCTAAGTGAGCAAGCTACAAAAACACCATCTGCTGAGGTTCATACCACTCTGCTGACACACACTGTTCTGACACAAACACACACTCACTCAAATACAGTATACACAACTGTGGCTTCACAGAGTGTGAGAGGTTCCTTGAGGAATATATTGTTGAAACATGCAGAAGGTTGATGACATGAAGTTAAAAGTGGAGTTAGGGCTGGGTGACATGGAAAAAGACAAATATCGGTATGTTTGATCAAATACTTTACGACAAAATTGTAGGTCTTTGAGGCACCCAAAGGCTGCCTCTCAAGCACAGCAAGGTCAGTGGATGAGATAGGAGGGAGTTGAGAGGAGAACGTTCTCTTGGAAGGAGCTGTGGGACAAGGAGGCATGTCCTGCCATCTCCTGGGAACCTCAGCCAAAGACCCTTTGTGCCACATCTGTCCATCTCCAGCAAACACGAAACATGTTCTGGTTGGCTGCAAGACAAGCCTGACACAAGTTCATGATACCTGGCAGCACAATCAGGTGCTTAAGTGTCTAGCAGCTACCCTGGAGACCAGATGGACATCCATCAATGCTCCACCTCCTGCATCATTCCAATCCAAGGCCTGTACAGTTAAATCAGACACCAGCCAACTGGGAGGGGCACGAGACCAGAGGTTACTGGCAGATCTGAATCAGAGTTTGTACTCCCCATCTGCGATTGCCTCTACTGACCTCAGACCAGATTTTGTGCTTTGGTCCTCCTCACTGCGCCTTGTCTACATCATTCAGCTCACTGTGCCCTGGGAGCATGCTGTGGACGAGGCCTACAAGTGCAAGAGCCTTAAATACACCGAGCTGGTAGCTCACGCTGAGCTAACGCGGCTGGAAATTCATTATGTTGATCTGTTCTGTACGACATCTACTGCACGTCTGTCCGTCCTGGAAGAGGGATCCCTCCTCAGTTGCTCTCCCTGAGGTTTCTACCATTTTTTCCCCATTAAAGGTTTTTTGGGGAGTTTTTCTTTATCCGCTGCGAGGGTCCTAAGGACAGAGGGATGTCGTATGCTGTAAAGCCCTGTGAGGCAAATTGTGATTTGTGATATTGGGCTTTATAAATAAAATTGACTTGACACTTATAAACAGCTCATGGAAGAAGATCAGCTCTGCACTCAGGGTTTCAGGTAAATAGGCCATGAAGCAGTGCTTGTTAAGGTTGCTTGGCAACCTTAGATGCAACCTACCTCCACGCTCTTGATAGCTGGCTCAAAAAAGGCACATAAGTAGCACCCAGCCCCTGACCTTTCATTTTCCAAGCAGTTAAAGAAGCGGCATGTGTACGGCCCCCAAGAGGAGGGACACTACTTGAGCCCTGAAATGCCACTAACAACAGCACAGCTCAGGGGATTAAAAGTGGAGGAAGGCAAACATGGGACGCCTGGGAAGCCTCTCACGGTGCTGTGGGCCTGTCATCGAAACACCAGTGAAGAAGGGTACCCACCTGATGACCCCAGTGAAGCTTTTGACAACCCTCTGCCCCCAGCATGGCTCCAACTATCACTCACAATGTCTTGCCTCATCAAATGAGGGAGTAGGGAAAGGTAGAGTGTACAGCCCAGTCTGGCAGGGGAGAGCTCGCACAGACGTCACTCCTTGGCTCTGCCTTCCCTATGCTCCTTCTTAATTTTCTATCTACCTCACCTTAACCCTTTGTCTCCCACTCTAAAACCCCCAGACGCTACTATCACTACCACTCATAGCCTCAAGTATGTGCATGAAAGGATTGTAACATCTAACCCTAAACTGAACTAACTAGGGTTGACTATTGGTGCTTCAAAAACTTAATTACACTATGATATTTTTGATAAACAATCCTCAGTAATGTGAATATAATGACAAAGTGGTTAAAGGCAAATCATTTTTGGTAAGTTTAGAAAATGACATCACAATCCAGGAAAATAAAACAGAGACAGGGTTTCCTGGTGGCTTTCTGGGTTTTAGATACTGAGTGTGTAATTACAACGTCCATGCTTCAAGTCTGGAATGGACCTTTGCAGGACTTCCCCGATCTCTCTTCCTTCATTCACTGTCAGGTATCTACTGTCACTGTCTGATAAATGGACAGATAATGGTTCAATCTTCCAAAATCCCCCAGAAAAAATAACTGAAGGAGTAAAAGTCAAATAGAAATATTAATGTTGTGTAACTATTGTCGTATTTTGAAATGTTGAACAAGATGAAAAGTGAAAAGGAAAAGCATGCAGTGTTATCAAACAGAGGAAACACTCTGCTCCTCCTTCATCTTGTTTTGAATAAAGACTCTGAGAGGCACGCAGCCATCAGGCAGTTGGCACGGTGACACGTGATGATAAATCTCAACCTGTACTTCTGAGATTCACACTGAGACCTCGGGCTTGTCACTGCCTGCTGCTAACCTCTCTGTTGGTGTGCACTCTTCCTGTGAACAACTGATTATCATTTGCAAACATAATAAATAATCACCTGAGGCAAAAAGCACAAACGCTGAGTCTTGGAGTCAAAGTGTCACATCCAAGCTGCACACACTCACATTGCTCTGCTTTATAAAACATCTGCAGCCATTGTTCACATATTCAACACGCTAATATCTGTTGTTTTGATATTCTGTAGACAAATGCACAGGCGACACTGACCAGCCTGTGAAGCAGAATACACAACAGATGGAAATGAAAAATCTATATTTGCAACAAATCCACTGTATCTGGTACATGCACTGCTGCTGACCCCCTTCCTCCACCCACAATCAAAGCAGACCACAATGGATTCAGACATTTGAGCACAAAGAAAGCGACCACAGCGCTTTTGAGTTGCCTCTCTTTCTTCTAAAAATAGACGTCTGTCCATGTCAAATGACACACCGGCAAATCATGAAAGATTGTCTTCTGTAACAGAGAAACGAGAGGAAGACGAGGATTTCATCTGACAGTCTTTAGACTCACTCAGCTTTACTCCGAGGCCCACACACAAGACAAAATCCACTTTTAGGAGGACAAAAACCCCCCAAACATCAGACGTTTGCACATGGAACAAACAGCATATTTGTGCCGGTTAAACAAAGCGTCCTCGTGATTGCAAATTTGCTGGACTGCTGCGTGCTTTGTGCCCGCAGCAACCAGTAGTTTAGGTGCAATCCTGGCAGGAACACAGACCTATATTCAGACATGAATTGTACAGAACTCCCTCAAAGGCCATATTTTCACTCACCACCTTTTATTATGTTCTTTTCCATACTGCAGTTTCTCCATCTATAAATGGTTCTAACTAGTGTTTACAACCTCGCGTAAATTACAGTGTTTCGGCTCCGTGTTACTTCAGCTGTAGTACGTCCGTGACCTCTGACAGAAACTCCCAGCAGGATCACGTGCTGGCAGAGAAACTAAGTCGAGGAGCAGGGAAGCTGAGCACCACTCTGAGAGAGCGTAGGATTTCAGGCGCAGAGAATAATAATGAAAATGCAAAGGTTTATGTAGCATTATAGGTCATAAGTGTGTGTCAGACTGGCCATGATGAGGGTGTTCAGTGTGTTTAGACATCTCAGGATGAGAATGGCTGCCCTGAATGCCTGAGGCGACAATGAAAACCCACATTTCCGTGACAGAAGATGCACAAGCGAGTGCCTGAGAGAGTTTGTTAGCGCACTTAAAGCGAACACAGCTCAGCACTTTGTCCTCTCTGAAGAAAAGCTGAATGTACTGAAAAAAAAAGAAAGGAAAGCATGAGGCATGAACGGGCCTGTTCATCTGCTGCGGACACATCTGTTCTTTTATTAGAAAAGCACGAGTCAAATCCAAACTAATGGCTGACAGGGCTGAAGTCTGATATTCTAATTACAGTAGAACACTGTGGAAAAGAAACTTCTGTCATTGCTGAATGTGGGTTGCTCTGTTTTTAAGATACTCAGCAACAGTATACAGTATTGGTTATTGATGAAAAATGACGTACACATATTGCGCACTAGGACTGCACGATATATTGTTCCAGCATCGACACTCGCATTGCAGGATGTGCTATGTCATGTAACTTAAATTAACTCAGCCACTTCATGCTACAACTTTTTTACTGCTTGGTACAAAAGGTCTCAGACGTAGACACACACCACAGAACGCCACAGGACATCTTTTCTACCTGTGCCCATCAAACTGTGTAACTCCTCCCCCGTCTGCAGGGAGGAGAGCTGGAACAAAGGACAGTGAAAACAATATTCACCTACATCAGTTGCACTATTACTTTATATGGTGTACATTACTACTTTTCAATATCTCGTTCATTATCAGGCACAGTCTGCTTTTCTCCACCATTTCAGTTCATTTTTAGTGACTGTTGTACTCATTAAATTCCTACTGTTACTCTGTTAGGAACTGGTTTTGCTTTGCTCCTTGTATATTTGCATATTTTGCCAGATGTTTAACACTCTGCTGTCTCTAAAACTGGGCCCAGTGAGTGACCCTGACCCGGGGAAACAACTGTTTGTTACTAGTTGTTAGCGTTGCATTGTGGTTACGGTACATAGTGTTACTGTAACTGAAGCGTTCCCTGGCTCAAGAATTTCCTTGGGGTTAAATAAAGTTCTGTTGAACTGAACTGAAAAGACAGGCTACATGTGCATGTGACATAGTCTGGTGATGTTATTTTTTGGGAAGTGTGTGTAGACTAGCACACACACATGCTTTGTCCAAGTTACAGTAGTCAGTAGTCTGCAGTTTTTTTTAAATCAAATCCATCATATACATCAATATAAATAAGGTCAGTGTTTTCCAATATCCTGCAGCCTTAATTCAAATTAAAGCAGAACACGTTCTGGAAAAGAAACTTCTATCATTGCTGCATAATGAGAAAGGTTATGCTTTGTTTGCTCTGCCTTTAAGATGCTCACTAACAGTTCATAATATTGGTACACTAATTTCTCAAATGACTTTATACTGCAAATATAAATGTATGGGGCTGTTTCATAAAGTTGTTTCACTGCGCTGTTTTCTCCCCGTGGGCGTTGATTCACATGTACATAAAGAAAGAGAATTATCTGAGTAGTACACATACTGCACACTAACTCTTCATACCAGCCTCTGTTGAGTAACAAAGTATTCTTTTGCCCTCCACAGCTCCTCAGGTCCCGATTAGACCTCTGTGCCTACACAGCAGTTATCGACTGCACTCCCAGCAGAATTAACAGACTGAACCACAGCCTAAAGCCAAAAGCTTGAAGCAGCTGTGGGCAGATAACAGGAGAGAGGAAAGATTTGTGCTCTGAGAGAGAAATCTCCTACGAGGAGGATACAGACACAAACACACGACCGTTTAATTTGACACGTGAAGGACAAAAGACGCCACTGAGACTCCAAATTTAAAACAGGGGAGGACAATTTGCATTTCTCAAATCAATGACTCGGAGAAAATGCTTAGTCACTGCAACAGGGGAGCGTGCCAGGGGTTGTAACTTACCGTCAGGAGCTCTTTCTGGAAGGACTTGCGCTCTTTGCTCTCTGCATTGTTGCAGTCCTCCTTAAGCTTCTCCAGCACCGATGCGACCCGCTCAGGCTCGCTGTCCAGCTCTGCGCGGCAGAAATGAGTCAAGGGCAGGTTGACGTATCCAAGGGCGTCAGCAAACGCTCTCCAGCTGCCGATGTTCTCCATCAGTATAGTTCTTACAGAGGCGTAGATGTACGTGAGGAACTTGCAGGGCTTCAGTATCTGCTCCAGTAACAGTGATGTCGTGAGGTCGGGCCCGCTGAAGTAAATGGGCTTCACTTTGCCGACCACCAGCACATTCTTCGCATGAACAAATCCCATTTTGCCCTGATAATATCCAATGTACCATTCTTTTGTCCACAGCTGGCCCTTCAGCTTGATCTTCTCTTCACTCAACAGAGCTACGAAGTCTCCTTTTTTGTACTCCAGCAAGTACTGATTTTTTGTTTGTCGGATGACGGTTTTGATTAATTTTCCAAACTTCAGGTTATTAATTCTCCTGTCCTGAAACACAGGGTACTTGGTGGCGATGGCGAGAGGAGACAAGACGATCTTACCCACCTCCTTCTTCTTCAGGAAGCGCCGTTGCACTGATGTCTTTGGGCCTGCTTTGGGTGGCGGTGTTGGCGTCTGGACACAAAACTGAGCCAGAATACAATCTTGGTCGTCTTTGACCTGGATCCTTAAGGTGAAGTCAGAAACATCTTCAGTGTTGCGCGAGGAAATGATGTAGACAAGCCGGCTGACTTTGCCTAGTTTGACCTGGAAGCCCCGCACCACTCTGGCCTGGTCGCTAGCCTTTACCTCATAGTTGGCCATGTTAGAGTAAACTCCAACACGGAGGTCCTGCGGTTTGGACAAGACAAACTGGTGTTTACCCCACAGCTGCAGCACTACTGACGGAGCAGACTGCGTCTGCTTGCCGACCTCATTCACCAGTAATGACTTTGGGGCACAGTCATGGCCGAACATAGCCACGACTGTCTTGAAGGACGGGTGAATGTGTTTGGGACCGTATACTCCTAAGGTGATCTTTTTAACCACATGCTCCCAAACTGTGGAGTCTGGAGACAAAGACTGTGACTGAGCCACAACACACACATACATGCACGGTTCCAGGTTATCTAGGCACACCTGGACTGTGTCCCCATACATGTACGCCTGAGGAATGGGAGTGTAAGGTCCTTCTTTACAATCACTCCTGACACACAAGACTTCTGTCGTTTCCCTGCTCTCCATTTTCACCACGACGGACACTTTCATCTCCAGGGTTATGGTGGTTTTGGTCTCCATGTTGCTGAGTTTGATCTCAACCACAGGGCTGACGGTGGTGCAGCGGTCGTTGTTCAGCTCTAGCGGCGGGTCGAGCAGAGCTTTGATAGAAATCTGCTGGGTGTCCCCCGGGGCCACATGGCCCTCGGGTATATGGATGCTGATGTTGGTGTCCGGAAGCTGGACAGCCCCTCCTGAGCTGTCCAGCCGACAGACAATGTTGGTCTCCACCGGTTGGGTCTGGCCCCAGCCTGGGCTCTGACCCAGTGAGTCCAAGTCATGACAGGACCTGGCTAGCTTGCGGTGGGTGAGCCACGCTGTCCGGAAGTCCTCCCTGCTCTTGAACTGCTCTGGCGCCGGTGCTTTCAGGCCCCCGAAAAAACCAGAGGAGCCCTGAGGGGCATCGGACTGAGCCTGCAGGATGGACAGCTCAGACAGACTGTAGGACCGTTTACTTCTAAAAAACGGGTTGTCCCTGCGCATTGTTTGGCCCACCCCTGCAGTGGGACTGAGTGGGTTAAAAACGCCACTGCCAAAACCATTGATGGCGGTGCTGCTGGTGGAGTTGGGCACTGATGGAGTGAGCGTATCAAACAGAAGGAGGTCAACTGATTTCTCATTACTGTTCTGATCAAGTGAGCTCTGAGGACCCCCATTTAGGAAAGGGTTTGTAGAGGTATGGGTTGTTGCAAAAGGATTTCCGTTTTGGAAGGTGGTTGGTTTCAGGATCACCCCTGCCCACTCTCCTAGAAGGTCCATTTCTTTGGCTGCCTCCTCGTTACAGTCTCCCACAGTGTCAATCATCCCGCTGTCGCTGAATGACGAGTCTCTGTAGTTGATGGGCTCCACATAAGCTGCAGGGATGTAACCCATCTCTGTGTTGTTGTGGGCGTACCACCACTCTCCTCCCGACGAGTCCAGAACGTAGAGGCGGTCCCCTTTAGAGAACTTCAGGGTGGTGAAGCTGGATGGGCAGTAGTCCTTAATGGCAACGACTTCCCTGGCAGCGCCAAAGGAGGCAGTTGCATCCAGTCGCAAGGCACTAGGAGAAGGCACTAGAGGAAAAAAACAAAACACAGTGTCAGGTAGAGACATCAAATCTTAAGTTTTATACCAGTAGTAATACTTGGGATTATAACATCTTTCACGTTTTTCTGATGGTATAAAATAGGTGCAGATCCATAAGGTGAGGGGCACATCGGCATAAACTGCTGTCCACCACAGTGTCTTTTTTATATGTCACTGTGGAGTTCAGTCTGAATTAAAAACAGTCCCAGACATGGGAGTTTAATCAACTGGCAACTCCAGGGCTGAATAATGAAGCCAATGTGGAGGTAACAAAAACTGCAGTTCCTCAAATGGCCACTTGAAGCTGGCTCCAAAAGCGAGTCAATCCCCACAGACCCCCATGTTAAAATGCCCAACTTAACAGCAGAAATAAACATGTTTACAGCCTGGTACAAAAACAGTTTGGTCTCTAGAGCTACTTTCAACATTCATGACAACTGTACAGGGGCTGAATCTTTATAAAACTCACAACTTAAAATGTTACTTAGGCTTAAAAATATGCATAATTAGGGGCTTGGTCGCTTTGATTGACAGGCGGGTATTAGCCATCGACAAGTCGCTACCACTGCAAGAAATGTAGCAACATCGGCGAGCTAGTTCAGGCACTTAACTCAACCTGCACTGATTCATACACGCATGTCATAACTCCCTCCATACTATGTCATCTACAAAACACACCCTCCCAATATGGTGGTCTATTTAAGCTGCAGAACTTTCCAAGCTTTCTCTCTGCCTTGTCAACGCTGCTGCTACCCTGCGTCAGTTTTGCCGCCTGCTCTTTCAGCCCAACATCAACCTGCAGGCTCCGGCTAAGGGACAAAGATATTTAAATATCACTCCCCAACATCTCATAAAAACGTATCTGTGTTGAGGGATGAAGCTAGAGTCTAGACGCAAAACTCTGACTATGTTCCGCTGTTGAAAGACATTTCAAACACATGTTGGTTAGTTAACGTAACCAAGGCATAACCCTAGATTCACAAAGTGTAGGTGTAGCTGTTAGGGATGTACCGATACGATCTCAAAGATGATTATCGGGACCCATCAAGGCATTTTCTCTAACTGATCAGGATTGGCTGTACTGAGCTACGTGGAGCCCAATCTGTTCCATTTTATGTCAACTGTCACACAGACATTTTTCAGAGAGAATACTTTAAGCATGCACTGTGCAGCTGTATCTAGAAAAATATAAGTATCAGATCAGGACTTGGTAACAGCACATACTCACTACTAAATGTTTCGGATCTGACCCTCTGAGGAGCCGGAGGTTTAGTTTTTTGGACGAGTACATTATGTTTTAATGGTTCTAACCCTTTGTTTTCGCCAATGAAATTAGCATTAGCATTATCAAAGTGATCCATAGCGGTAAATGCACTGTGCTAACCAAGCTAGCTGCTAGCATTATCTCAACCCTCTCATCCAAATATGGTCACTGCTCGCTTCAAATATTCAAGATGGCGACGGCCAAAATGCCAAACTTGAGGATTCAAAATGTGACCCCACAAACCAATGGGTGACGTCACGTTAGCTACACCCATTATTTTACAGTCTGAGGGTTTGCTGTTTCTTGCAAAGTATTAAACGAGTGAAAACAAAATTGGAACACATATTTCTGAAGCCTACATGTGCAAAACAGTTGATATGAAAAACAAAGAGCTGCAATGCGTGCAAGGACTTCATCATTATGCATCTTTAAAAAACACAGGCTAACCCACGCAGCTCTGGACTGTCACTACCAGATGCTCAAACTAAGTAGAGCACAGACATCCACTTAATCTGTCTCAGCTCAGACAGGGGGAAAACTGAAAGTCTGCTCACTAATTCATCTGCTCCTGCTGTTTGTGTTTCTTGAAGGGACAAGCTGAACAAAGTAAATCCACGCACTGCTCAGTTTCACCTCTCTAACCAGACGTGGGTCAATATCTCATCAACAAACACCAACAACAGATGTGTGCAGGGTCTTTTCTCAGTCTATCCCTGCGAGCCACAACAGTCCTGTAAACTGAAGCAAGTACACAAAGACTATGCTGGTATTCTGGCTGACATTTAAGGGCACATGTTTTAGAGATTTTACACATCATACAATATCCACAACTTCAAAAGAATCAGATTAAATAAATGTATCCCCCAGTTCGAATGCCATTAAAACTACTGATGCGACTTTTTCTTCCTGTCAGAGCAGCTGACCTTTGACATCATTCAGACTGGCTTCTGACACTCCGTCACTGAGATCGATGAGCGTCCCCTCGGACTTGCAGCGTGGCAGAGAAGTGTTGTTGGTAGTGGTGGCTCTGATTCGATGGGCGGCCATGTTCAGACCTCTCGCTGAGCACCAACCGGTGTGTGCAGGCTACTCTAGTGGGGTTCCTTCAGCTGGTGGCCGAGTTAGCAGCCTCCCATGATCTCTGAAAGACACAGGAGACATTGGGTTATGAAACATATTTAATAAAACTGCTTGTTATTTGTAACTTCAGATATCCAGTGCTCTGTGTGAAACATCAAGAATCTTGATGATGTTGATGTTGATCATTTAAATCAGCCACAACATTTTCAGCCCACTTTTAATTCAGAATGTTTTTGGCTTTCTACTCATGAGCTTTCAGTGCGCTACAAATCAACATAAGCTAAGCAATGAATGCCAGTTTGAAGTAAATGTGAATACATATGAGTGTGATTAAAGTTGTAAGTATCTGTGATCCTTCAGCCTCCCCTCAGGAGTTTGGATCTTCATGGACAGAATCAACAGAAGAAACAGAAAATCAATATAAACAGAATAAGAAATTTTAGAGTTTTGCCCTTTGACTCAAAAATGGAGATGTGTGATGTTCAGACATATCAGATTATTTATTCATATCGATTCAGCCCTCACTGATACGTGACTCTTTGATCAGTAACACGCTGGTAAACTGAGAGAAAAATAAATATTTCAACATCTTTAATTCTTTTCATCATAGAAAACTAGACTCAGCACCCCGCGGAAGTATGTCTACGTGCAATTTAAGTTTACATCCATGTCTGTAAGAATATGGATGCTCTTGGAATGAACGGGGCCCTGCCTCCAAACACTGTATCTAGTTTGTACCACTGACTCCTGTCTGTTAAGTGTGCGCAAAGTGTTCCTCTTTTGTGTAGCACTTTATACTAAATACTTCCAATTCACAAAAGACACTGTTGTAATATTACAGCTCGATCACGCCCATTACGTACTGCAGCTCAGTGCACTTTGCCTACATTTGCATCTGATTGCAATTATCCACGTGGCAAAGTATGAGTGTTGCCTCTGCACCAAGAACACAGTCGGCAGAACAATGAGGAGTAAAAAATAAAACTGACATTTTCTGACTATGAGCTAAAGGTCTTGACCAATGAGGTGCAGAGACATTCCTCAAAACTACAGGCAGAGTGGAAAGTCTGGGCCCTCTGGGACCCCCTTGTAGATGTGCTTCACTCATCACCAACTCTATGAAGACACTAATAATTCCACTGTAACTGTGTGTGGCTGTTAGCTCTGATCTTTGTAAATTAGACTATCTGGCAATCAGGCTCATTTGCATAGAAAGTGGCCAATTTTGTCCCAAATGCATGCATACTGCTTAATTTAAATAGCACAGGAGCACTAAGATGTTCTTTGCTTGGCAGTGCAGTTGGAGGTGCATTTCACCCTTTGCAGATACTTAAAGAATTACAGTTTCTTTTCGTTTTATTTCTGCAGGTTTAACTGCTACAAGTACCTTTTTGTGAATTTGTCACTGATAATGGAGGTTACATGAAAATGAATACTTCAGCTCAACCGTGCAAATTCACCTGACAAAGCTGAACTCAGTTTAAAGTCACACAGATTTGCTTTGTCCCTGTTTTAAACTCTGGTGTGAAAGCATTTAATCGCTCTACATATCATTGTAATAAAACATGTAATGTCCGACAGTAACTCTGCCCTTTTCTTTGGCATCTATAGAAACATCAGAATCATTCTGGTTTGTCGTCTGCTGTTTTCAGTTATCACAAACCGCAGATATGAAACATTTTCTGGAGACTGTAGAGGGGGAAGTTAAACACTGACTTCATACCTCAGCCATTTGTATTTAGTCATATCCAACAGTTACACTGTTGACTTCCCCAGCCCCTCGCAGGTTCAGCTGGAGCTGCTACCTTTAAATGGTATTATAAATACTCACACCACTGTTGTACAATGTAAACTCACTGACTAAAACAAAAAGCAGAGGGCTGAGAGTGCAAACAGCAGATGTGGGTCAGTGGAACACAGCGGTTTGAGAGACACCAGGCTTTTTACTTAAATCCATAATTCATAAGGGTGTCAGCTCAGGGACAACACGCTGCACGGAGAGGAAGAGGCTGATGATAGTTCACTACTGACGCACTTCTACAGCAGGAGACGTTCAGCTGGAACTTCTGACAAACTCTGCCAACAAAGGCCACGACTGCTCCACTAAGTTATGATGATCTTATATTTTTATATCACACAGTATCATGGTGTTTATGCTTTTGTCAGTCTGTAAAACCTGCAGTGAAACCTGCGTCACCAATATTATAAATATACACATTCAGTGGTGAGTTGAGTGGACAAACAGAGAAATCTTTAAAGGGATAATCCGCTGTTGTTGGATCTGTTTTGTCATTTTAATGTAATTAGTGTTATCATGTGCCGCCTCCTCCAGTATACTGGGTGTCAAGAGAGAAGCAAAGAGGCCTTTATCACAGAGGACATTCTGACTCATAAGAAAAGCACAGGTGTTACAGTGCTAATCACATTAACAATGGCTCTGCTCTATTCAAATGAGTGAGGCCATGATCACACACAAAGTGTTTAAGCAGCTGGAGGCGGCTGTTGGGAATTGGTTTGAATGAGAATGCTGTTTTTGCATTGCAATGCACCTTGGGTTGGATTTTTTTGCGCCTAGGATCAGTACATCATCTCTTTTTGTCGTCATCTTTTTTCCCATTGTCCAATGGGATGGTTTGTGAGGCGGGCCTTCTGTGGTGGTCACGACAACAAGTTTACAGCTGGTAAACGATGGAGGAGAAACTGGTGGTAGCAGCTGCTGCATACCCAGAGCTATACGACCCAACGATAGACAGCAGGCTGTCAAACTGCCCCTGAGTCATCCTAAAATATGCCTGTAAACGTCCATCATGGAGGAAAAGCTCCTGGACCAACTGGTGGTACTCCCCATGATCCCGCCTCTTTTTTAGGGTCTCATGTACCCACACAGATCTCTGTTATCTGCTGACAGCCTCAGCAGGAACTAGATACTAATTACTGTGGAAAAAAAGAAATAAATAAGCAGTAGACTGATTACACAGGAGGGCTACTTTAGGGTAGTTGCCTGGCAACAATAAAAAGGTGCACCAATGTTTTTTTTTTTCACTAGTGGTATTCAATTAAAAAAAAAAATAAGGCGGTGTGGTGCGTCTGTCTGTGTGATTGAGGCCTGAGGCATCACAGTGAGTCTGGACAACACCAAGGAACTGCAACTGAAGCTGCTAAATGGAATTCAACCCTCATTAACTTTATTATTTGCACCAGCTTTTCCCACTGTGACAGAACGTCCTCTGTGAAAGGGTCCTATTGTGATCATGTCATCATGTCATCAAAATTCTATTGTCTGAATGTATACATCTGAGCATGATGAAATAAAAATGTTCTGTCTGTTCTCAACTATTGGAAGCATTGCAAAGAATTGTGGCTCCTGAACATGTGAAGATAACACAGCTACACTTTCCACTGGTTTCCAACAGTGATGGACTTGTTGGACTGGGAGAACACAGCCATCCTCTTTCCTTCTACCACCATCTTGAAAAGGTCAGAGTTAAGATATTTGCAAATATCCAAAACCTGCTGATATCCAAGGCTTTCATAATGTTTAAAAGTAGGTGTGAATCTCCTTCTGGCCACAGATGTGGGCTTTTCTTTGGGGTCTGCATCCCTACACCAGCCTTGCAAACTTTTGTGTCCAACACACAGAGCTGAGTGTGAACAGACACGAGGCCGTGTGTTGCAAACTGCAGCAAAAACCCAGCTGAGATGCATGCTCTAAATGTGCTGTGTACATGTCCAAAGAATGCTCAGCCTGAATAATATCAGCATGTTTTAATCGGAAAATGCATCATTTGGATTGAAGCCTAATTGGAATCATTATAACATAATATACTGTTTAAATAACCCCTATCATGTCCAATAGTAATGTAATATTAGGGTGCATGTACACGCAGTCTTTGTATTTGCATTCAGCTGTCAACAGAGACACAATTAGACCACCCAAATTAGTTGAAAGTGGGAATTCAGACAATCATAACAGTCAGTATCTGATATTAAATTATCTGAGGCTGACCCAAAGCATCCTGTGTTTTATTGTTTTCTTTGAATAACCAATTATTCTGAATGTTGGTGGGATACTTGTGTGCATGGAAATGTAGTCAATGAGAGAGTCAGAGTCAGTTCAGGCTGAGTATTTCCCCTCGTTTATTCCTGTTACAGTTAGCTTTGTAGATGGGTGATTTTGAGACAGGTTTTTAAAAGAATAATCTCCCATCATGCTGTTCTCTCTGTGTACAATGATGCAGCTAAAAGTCAGTGAACCAACAAAATGAGGTTTGACTCAGGGGTTTAACAACTGATGGTTGGAATCTAAATGCTAAGGGGGAAAGCTGTAGCATATATTTGATATTTGAAAAATATTATCAATATCATGATTTAACCACATCACCCAGCTCTTTCTTGCTCACTTCCATTGACTGAACCAGTTTGTTCCAACATCTAAATGACAGCACTATTCTGTTGCAGTCACACTGCAGTTAGGCAGCAGCACAAACAACAGAACTAACTGAGATACAAAGAGCGCACAGATTGAAACAAGCCATCAAGCAGCTGTTCTGCTTTGTGTTCTGCTTTTAAGTTTGTTTTCTGCAGCAAAACCAGAAGCCACCATATTCACAACTTCCCGCTGTGTTGCTGTGACATTTAGAACTTCAGAGGAGTTATTCTGTTGTGATTTTATACCACTAACAGCCCATCCACTGATGCCGAAATATTATCCTGATAGATAAACCCCACGGGGTTACTATATGAAAGAACATAAACCTTACAGCAGCATCACAGCCTGCTCTATCAACCTACACATGTACGGTGCCTGAGCCACATTAGACAAGACGACATCATTAAATCTGTATCACTGTCAGAGATATGAGAAAAACTCTCAGTGCAGGAAAGTTCAAGAATATCTAGGCTGCACCTTTATGACATTTAACAGTCATTATTCTTACAACAGTTAAATATCTGTGTTTTAACTCTTAACAAACTAAATCTGTCTGATGCCTTCCAAAAAATATCAGTCAATATGACATCAAAAGCAAATTCAAAGCCACATACTGACTGAGGCTGCCTGTTGTTCTGGGCGTCAAACACTAATCAAAATGATCTCGAGATTGGATTCACCAGGATCTGACTGGGTTATGACCTCTAACTAATGCAAACCAATATTACAGATCAACTATGACATTAAAAATCCGACACCAGTATCAGCCTCTTACAAAGTAGATAAGTTCAAGAGCGCACTGCCCCAAAGTAGAGTCATCTGGGGCTGCAGCTGATGAACAGATATTAATATCGCAAATATTTTGACTGTAAAATGTCAAGATAAAACATGCACATCACGAGTTCCCAACATGACCTACACATTACTTATTTTGGCTGACCAACAGTCCCACTAATATTCAGTTAGCAATGAATGAAGACACCAGCTGAGCCGGTGACACGACGCTCCTAGCTTAAAAAAAAACGTGAAGTTTGAGTATGTAAGAGCTAAATCTGTTTATGGAAAATTATTTTTTTCAGCAGACATCTTAGTCGTTACATAACTGAGCTAGCAAAGCAGTTTTGTGTTTATATGTGGGGTATTAATTTAGTTTGGGAAACCCAACAATCCCTCAAAAGTATGAAGCTCATGTTGGCTTGCCGTCTCAGGGACTATAAACACGTCTGTAGGTTGTTACTATGGTTTGAACAACTTGCTGGAGTAGTAAACTAGAGTCCCTTTTACACTGCCAGATTTTCGGCAAAAGTTGGGCCGTTTTGCCGGCAAGCTGAGATTGGCGAGTTGATCCGAGGTGCCCAGTTTTCTGCTTCGTAGGGTAGACATATTGGCGGAACCCTTTTGGCGTCCTTCCACAACGGGAGGAGCTGTTGAAGACTTGTGGGAGGAGCTGTTGATGACGCCGCATGTGCGAGCCACTGGCGGTGGATAAACAGGAAACAGCTGATAGCAGGAATTAGCGAGCAGCTAGTAGCAAGAGGGAAACACAAACCTGACAGACACTGTAAAGATGAGCAGCTGGGGAGACAAGGAATTGTGCGCCCTCCTTGTCCTCGCAAACGAAGAGGCCATTAACCGTCAGATGACGGGGACGGTGAAGAACGGGCCGACTTATGAGAGAATCACCGAAGGACTGACCAGCCGCGGCTTCCCTCCCACGTCACTGTTTACGTCACATGCTGAGCTACACGTTTTGTTACTTGCTCACGCCCCCCATTGCCCCGAAAAAGGCACATTCTGTATAAACAAAAGTAGGTAGGCGGCATTTTGCTGCACTCCCCGATTTTGTTTTTATGCTGCCAATGCTGAAAAAAGACTGATTGGACTTTCCTGCAAATTTGCACCATTCCTGTTTAAAAAGGACTTAGGTTTCATTACATATAGCAGTCTGCTGACGTGACTGATTCCTTTCCAGTTTTTAGTCAGACCCTACGTATTTCCATTGAAACTGAGACAACAGTCCCTCAAGGTCTTTTATTTTGAGAGCTAATTGCCCCTCAACATGAATAGATTTTGATTATTTATTTTATTGCTTGATTAGAGCGTACCCAAAAAGTTCTGTCAGCGCGAGCGCACCCACCCCGGATGATGCAAAAGGTGTCACCAGGGAGATCTGGGCACTGGCAACATGAAGGGAAGTTTAACACAGCTCATTTACACATATAATCAGTGTTAATTTCATCAGCTCAAACTAGACTAAAACTATGAAGGATAGAAAAGACTAAATGTGACAACAAATGAGGATTTTCATCACAAGACTGATAAAATCTAAAATAGCTGTCAAAATTAACACTGAATACTGCCCACATTGTTGTGATGCAAACCTGGGTGAAGTATCCCTTTAATCGACTATCATTTCAGCACTTAGTAAACCATTAGTCACAATGTGATTAGATTGGCTGGAAAATGACTGTGATGAAAGTGGAATAATCCACTGTGACACATGCAATGATTAAAATAACTCACGCCATGGAGGCAGGTTATTTCTAAACAGCACATCTAGATGTTGATTATATAATATAGATTTTAAGTCGTTTGCCTGCTGGTCAGTGTTTAGTACACAAGGAACAAAGAAGGCCTCTCAGGTCGTCTGCACGAGAGCTTTAGTCGTTCCAAAGTGCAGAACAAGAAGTGCTGCAGATTTTAGCTTTAATGCTCTGAGCTGCTGGAATGAGTCAGTGTTGACAGCTTTATGCATCAATTTAAAAGCTACAGTTTTAGCCTGGCAGGTTTATGGCTCTTATCTGATTTTCATCTTTGACTGCCCGTTTTGTTTTTATTGTTTTATATCTTATTTCATTCAGACTCATTTTCACTCACATTTGAATCTTCTGTTGGTGCAGCAGTCGCCCTTGTCTTCATATTTTTTTCAGTCTCCTGTAAAGACTCTGATCTGCACTAGTACATGTGTATAAAAAGTACCAGTAGTTTCATTAACCAGTGCGTTCAGGTATCTGCAGCTTTGATCCAGAGCATCAGTATCAGACTCAATAATCCAGCTCAGTCAGACCCTGAGGGAAATTCTGTCACTCCGTTAATTCCATCCTAATGTTGCCGCGCTCTGCTTCCTCGACGACATGACGTCTGGATTTCATCTCTTTGAAGCGGGGGAGGTGTGAGAGGTGTGAGAGGGGAGGGGGGGGGGGGGGGGTGATGTCAGGTCATATGTCTGGGTGGTCTGCAGCAGCTATCCAAACCTCAGCCTGACCACACTGCACTGTTTAACTCCCAGCACAGAACAATGGTGGGTGGGGACTGCTGGCATGTAAATCTGAGAAAAGCACAACAACAACTCTGTCATGCAAATCACCACATGTTGCCTGGTAATAAGGCGCTTGGAGAGGCCATAATGAGGCTCAGCCAGCTTCCCCTGCTTACAGCATGTCAGGAACCCTCCCTCTGGACCTCTCTAATAACATTTCTGCAGAGTTTAACCGCCCGGCCGTTCGCACAGACTTTCATTATGTGTGGTATTAACAGCCAGCACTATTTCATGTGTCTCATCAGGGGATTGTGTCAAGAGGAAAGTCTTTGGCTCTGATGCCGGTACTTTCCTCAACAACATGAACACGAGCTCTAACTGCTGATTGATGGTTTATATTGCTAATGTTGCTGTTGGAGTCTTTGGGGATGTTTGGGTGGAGCAAAGAGACAGAAGTAATCAGAAATCCTCCCAGGATCTCCACCAGTCGTCTCTTATCTGATACATTACATTTTATGTTAAGTTCTGGAGCCTAATGGAGGAGAAAGTTTAGCCTGATCTGACTCTGAGGTCACTGGACCGATGCAGAGGAAAGTGCAGCAGCTGGTCCCTGCTCATTATCGGGTCGCAGTGTTACAGTAGATTGTAAAGCCTTTCTCCCAGTCTCCAGTTTGTTTGGGGGGAGGGGGACAGTTTATTTTGCTCTGACCGCTGTGTGGTGAGTGATGCATACATCCCCTCGGTGTCATTTTCAGTAGCGATATAGAAGCAATTTCAATTTCTCACAACTTCATTCAATACATAAGTTGATTTATTTTGAAAGGCTGTACAGCTGCATCCATCTCATCCTCACTTGTCGCCATATTTGTGGCCTTTTTCCTGTTGCTTTTTTATGGCTCTGATGCAGGAAGGTGACGTCGATAATCTTGATCCTGCCTTTAACGCTTTAGTTGCCATGGAAACAGAGTATAGTTTGAAGTTTCAGTCTGACAATTTTTGCACACTGACAATGTTTACATGCACGAAATATTCTGTTTTTTGTCGTAATTCCAAGAAAGACAATACTTATATTAAGCTCTTTACATGGCTGATGTACATGCAGCCCCGCATACTCTGACGAACGTGTCCTCATCATGTCAAAATATGGAAAAGTGGAACAGCAAGAGCCGCTTGTGCCTTTTTGCTTCTTCACATGAAAGTATTTTTGATTTTTTTTTTTTTTTTCAAAGTTTTCTTCGACTTGTTGGATCGTGTGAACATAGCCGCCCACTTTTGATCTTTCAACAACCGCGTATCCAAAAACCTGTTGATATTCAAGTCTTTCATAATGTTTAACAGTAGGTGAGTTTCTTTAAGCGACCACAAATGTGGGCTTTTCTTTTTGGCATGCATCTCTACCCTCAGCCTTGCAAACTGTTGGCTAGTTGGTTTGTGTACAACGTCTCCATGACAACGCACAGAGCCGACTGTAAACAGGCAAGAGGCAGTGTGTTGCAAACTGCAGTAAAAATCCCAGTTGAGATGTGTTGCACATAGGCCCAAATAATGCTATTAAAAAGCAAATAATATCAGCATATCTCACGTCTTAATCACAAAATGCGAGATTCAGAAAGGCCTAATTTTAAAAATCCAAATGAATATGTTGTTTAGCCATTAATATGTCAGCAGAGCTGGGTACAGCGCCAGTTGCCGATTAATCCCAGTTTATATCTACACTAAAAATAAAGTTTTATCTCATCTTGGTCAACGAAGGTACTGCAACCAAAAAGAGTCCCCTGCAGCCCAAAAAGCATTTTCCCAACAGACCGCCTTTATAAAAGAGAGAGATGCTCTAAACTAAAAATAATGTCAGTTATTACTCTTTGTATTATGATTTTTTACCCATGAAGGTTTAATATTTGTAAAGAAAAGGGATTTTTATGTGTGTGACTGTGACTTCATCACACAGCCCAGTCACCAGAGGAAAATGTTGGCATCGTATATTTCTGCAAACCACAACATGTTACATTTGTATGTTACATACGTATCAACGTTTCTAAAGTGATAGTGTAGTGTATGAGCTGACTTTGTCATCTGGAGTCGGAGGGGATGGTGTATGGTGTGACACTTAGATGGGATGCCTGCCAGGCTGTGGACCACTGTTCAAGACCAACTAACAACAAATGTATTTTTTAGCTTTGTGTCGCTGTTCGTCCAGCGCAGACAGTGCCACAAAATCACTTGTTTTTTACCGAGACATCACTGCATATCGTGTCAGGATAGTGCCAAATAATGAAACATGTATTTTATACCCAAACATGATTTTATTCCTGACCATAACCAAGTGTTTTTTGGGCCTAAACCTAAACACAGAATAAACACAGCGTTGTTGAAAAGTTTCAGCGTATCCGCTACATAATAATGTACAAATGTAATGTGTCTTTGGATTACAGAAAGGTACGCTGCCACTGGGTTGCATCATCATGTAAAATCTTATTCAAACATTTTTTTTAAATTGAAGTAAGGATCTCAAAGTTTCCAAAAATATTAAAAATGTTTTGTGGGGAAAATTGTCTAAAATGATGCACAAAACATCTTGAACATTTCTATGTGATGTCTCGGTGCAGCTGTAATAAAACATGGAGTCTTGGGTTTCAATATTCCACTCAGTGTAAACATCATGTGCCTTCAATTAAGAGCTCAAAGAAGGTGTTAAAAAGTGACACTTGCAAAGAAATTGCAAGACATTTAGTCCAGTCTTCAGCAGAAACTGATTTGTTTGATTGGTCTGTTTGTTTTTTCTTATGTCAGTCTCTCAATCTCAACCTTTCATATTTACCTGAACATACCTGTAAAAAAGACTAATTGTTCCTTTTACAGCTGTTGGCATTCAGACTTTATATCGACCAAAACAACTTCACAGTTGGAGAAAGAAGCAATAAAACCCTAAATTATTTACATAGAACATTTAACAGGCTCCAGATCGTCCAGTAAGCTCTGGTGCAGAGGTCTGTGCTGCAGACTGTAAGAAGATAATTTGGTCATATCTTTTGTTTGGTGGCCTTCTCTGCAGAGTAGTTTAACGGTACAGATCCGCTGTCAGCCCTGTTAAAGCTCAGCCGCCTCGGGCTGCCTGCTGCTCTGCCCTTCAAACTGTCTGCAGCAGCAGGAGGAGGGAGGCTCTGCTGTGTTGGCTGCTGCCTCAGACTGATAGGACTCTTCCAACGCAAACCAAAGCTATGAATATAAAATTATAATCATGTCTGCCCTTCTCCAACCTCTGCTCTCATTTCCTGTCTGGGCAGTGAGGTGGTCATTGTCAGCGGGCAGCAGGAGCGGTGGCGCGTTGACCCTGCTGAGGCACCATAAGCCGATTTCCACACTTGAATTCACTGCAGAAGCCGTGGGAGAACAGCCCGTCTTCAGAGAAAGGGGAAAAAAAAATCACTCAGCCTTTCCTTCACAGTCCCCACAGAGGAAGTGCTCCATGAAGCTGTCAACCATCCCACTCCTTTTATTCAGCAGTTCACTTCCTGTGGGGTGGATGTCCCCCGGGAAAGGGCCGCTGCCAAGTGGTATTTTATTACAGATTCACGGGGAAAACACAAAGCAGCTTTGATCAGCTGATAGGACACAGCAGGTCCTCACCTTCTACTGAGAACACAGATTGAAGGTTCAGAAATCACGAGTCCTCACTATGGGCTTTGATAGTGAAATGTATTTTTAGTTTTTATGCTTTGAATATGATTCATAAAAGCTGGCAACAGACTTGTGAATGATCAAAACCTAGAAACACCAGACACAACAACGTTTTCTTCCAACAATGAACAGAAAGAAGCACTGACTCAACACTGATCTACGGTTAGACTATGGTTGGAGTTCTGTCATCAGTCTTGCTGTTTCCCTTTCTGAATGACAATTACAGACCACTGTCGTCTGCTGGAGTGAAGAGTTATTTCCTCTCACACATGCGCAGAACGCACATGCTAGTTGGCCATTAGCTGTTGTCTTTGCAGCGTGTTCAAATGCAACTTTTTGGCTGAGACTCAGACAGCATGAGGCAACGCAACAGTCTACCTTTGTCGCCACGAGTTCTTTGAGGCCAGTTTGGTGTCGCTGGGTAATTAGACACAAGTTGCCAGCCACCACAAAACAGGAGAAGAAGTGACCGAGACCAGCCACCAAGCTAAAACGTACTGTAACATTGTCAGGTTCATAAAGTTATTTTTAGTTTGACTGTGCTGACCACAGATAACAGCGCAACACTACTCCACAACTGAATTCACCACACAAATTGGAATGAAGTGACATAACATAAAGAAAGGTAATACACATGACATGAATCAAAGTATTAATCTGTGAACATGATTTCTGCCTGAATCACATCAGATTTTCATTGGCAATAACACACTCTCACTCCCAACTGGTCACATATTGCCACTTCATCAGTGGACTTTCACGTCTTCATATGACACGCTAGGTATCCTGGTGCGTCTGTTGTTAATGTTCTGGGAGGCTGTGTCAATTTACGCCTGTTACATGCACATGTCTACAAAATACGCTTCTGTTTTTACAGGAAATGAAGAGTTTCTGCTCATTAGATGCAGGAGGTCTTTTTCAAAATAAACTTACAACATCCATAAAACACCTCGTATTTATGTTAGTTAAAAATCAGCCTTTAAACTTGACAGAAATAATGATATGACATTTATCGTGATAATTATCTATATCGACTGACAGGAAATTTGTTATCATGATGACATTTTTGGACACATCACCCAGCCCTCAAGACGCCCCCGAAATTCTGCAAAGCATGCACACCCTCCTGTACCAGGACAGAAAACAACAGCCATCACTTCCTGATGTGAAGACGTTTGGGTCAGGGATTGTGTCTTGAAGCTCCTGCTTACTCATCATGTTCAGCTTCTGCTGTTGCTTACATTAATAGGACAATATATTCTGTGTGTATCTGTACAGAGGAAACGACTGCAGAGGAAGATCATTAATGAGGCCCGGGCTATAAAACTGGTCACTGTACAAGGTCAAAGACAAAACAACGCTCATCCCGCAGCAATAAAAGCATCACGACGGCCCATATGACTGGCTCCGTATCACCCCTCGGAGCAGGCCCTGTCTCTGCTGTGAGTTTAAGGACGACTGCTCCTGAGCAGGAAGTGGCTGAGGAGGAAATGCCTTTGTGATGAGAGGCGGCCAAATCTCTGCTTGCTCTCCCTGCCTGCTACATTTCCTTCAAAGCACCGCCTTTGACGCATTGTTCTCATCTGCTCGCTCACAGTGCAGAAGGATGCTTGAGACTCAACATGAAGAGAAGAGATATCAGATTCCATTTTGTGTGGACACTGGCAAGACATCATCTCCACACAGGAAGTGATGACACTTAAAGAATAAAATGAAAACTGTCCTCCTAAAATGAGCTGATACTCCACTCTGAATGTTGCTCAGCAGTTCAGGCTGAGTTCAGGGAATGCTTTTTGTTTCTTACCTGCTTTGTTCTTTCCTTAGAAAATTAATCAGCTGCGTCAGAACTTTCAAAATGTAATTAAGTGAGCTTTCATTTTGGTTCTGCAGGCGGCGTGCATCAGGGAGAACACATTATTATGAACTATTTTAAACAGTTAAACAGAGACTGTGTAACTTCTGAAAGAGGAAATAAATTCTTCCTCTCACACAGCAGAAGTTAAATCTGTGAACAATCAAACCCACACTTGCTCAGTTCAATACCATTGTGGGTTTTGCTGCTACAGCTTTTCTTGGTCTGACCAGCAGCTCATGCGCCACTAGTTCACTGACTTTATGAGTCTTGACTTGTGCACTGCGAACCGTCTGTTCACTGCGACCCCCGCTCTCTACCACAATGAACAGGAGAACACAGAGACAGCACGGAATATTCTCATATTCACTAATGAAACAAGGATGACCTTCCCACTGTTGCTTGTGTTACAAGGTGATTAAAAGCCCAGAGCGGGACATTAAGGCTCGTCCAGGACAGGAGGATTTTTTGCAGGTTGAGTCGAGAAAAAAAAAAAAAGACTTTTCCCAGCAAGTTAAAAGTCAATAAAAAAACCCCACTGTATGTCTTCACCTTCTGTGCCACTCATTATTCCGCTATTTAGTTAAATGAACACACTCAGAATACTGATTTGAAACTAATGCAGTCTTCCCATATATATGCAGAGTAGGAACCGCTGCAATTAAAAGATTTCACCTCACAAGAACAGCGGCAGCTTCAGGCTTTCGCAGCCTGGCCAAGTGCCAGGGAATCCACCAATACTCCTTTTCCACAGTCATGTGCTGGTTTGGTTTAGTTTGGCTCGGCCCATCAGCACAAGGCCGCAGGGATTTGTGTCTCCATTACAACAAGGCTACCCGCATGAAGGTGTGTCTTTAACTGACTGTTTTGAGTGATGACATGTTTCCATCACTCAGCAGGTCAGGTAAAAGAAGTTCTTGTTTCTGCTTTTTCTCTTCCTCCCTGCTGTATTATTAGACCTGCCTTTATTGAAGAAGAGCCGTTAACAAAGTTCTGCTAATTCAGTAATAACACATTTCATTTCCTATAAATTCTTCGCAGGAAAAGTTCCCCCTCATTTTGTCATGTAAAAGCTTTCATTGTGAAGCAGCAAAATGAGGAAATGTTGAGTTTTCATCAGCAGTGTCTTAACATGACTCCTAAACGCAGTTGAATAAAGCAGATATCTCAAGCAAGAGCAAGAGCAAGCACACGCAGGACGCAGGAGAGAAACTAAACTCCAAACCACAGAGATTCAGACAGAAGCTAGTACTAAGGGAGTACTGTGATCTGAACACAGAGACTTCTAAAAACACCTTTCTCTCTGGTCTCCTTCAAAGAAAGGGGTGAGTTGAGTCTCGCAACACACAAGTTTGTTTCAGGGGAAGGAGGGGATTTGTCAGGGATTTACTGATGTTGGCAAGACATCGCCGCTACCCACTTGGAGGCAGACAGCACCTTTTTGACCCTGCTCCAGAGAAGGTCCATCTCTGGTGCAGTCTGGCATGTTGAAACTGACTACGTAAATGCAAATCGCCACAACACAAGCCCTTTTTAAACAGGAATTGTGCCTTCTTCCCGTCATCTGACGGTTAATGGCCTCTTCATTTGCGAGGACAAGGAGGGCGCACAATTCCTTGTCTCCCCAGTTGCTCATCTTTACAGTGTCTGTCAGGTTTGTGTTTCCCTCTTGCTACTAGCTGCTCGCTAATTCCTGCTATCAGCTGTTTATCTACCCTACGAGGCGGAAAATTGGGCACCTCGGAACAACTCGCCAATCCGGCTCTGTGTGTCTAAACGCTCGCAGCTTGCCGGCAAAATGGCCCAACATTCGTGGATAATCTGGCAGTGTAAAAGTGACAATGGAAAAAGCCCACAAGAAAAACTAGCATTACTGCAGCACATGAATCAAAAAGAGAAATTCGTCAGCAACTGGAGAGACAAATGTCAGTGGATTCATAAAACAAAGAGGAAGAGGTAATGTTCTGCCAACTCAACTTAAAGTGGAAGTTCCATTTTTTACAACCTGGACCTTATTTCTGGCATTAAATACGGTTGTTTACTCACCCAGATAAGTTTGGTGTCATTTGGAGTCCGTCAGAAGATATTTAGATCCGCCAGAGCCGCGTACATCCACATAGTGGGAATGATCGGGGCACCGACAACAAGGCTCTAAATAACACATTATCTGCCGCGAAACTCGTTCATTTCACCAATACGTTTTTATGAATCGCTAGAGTTGCTTGTCATCATCATCGGGGTCATTTATACTGACCTACTAACCTCTGACCTGAATGATATCATTGCGTCGCCGCACACCCGGCAAGGCTCTGTTTACTGCTCATTTGCTACTGATAGTTTTTTGAAACATGGCGGAATATTTGTCAGATTTTGAGGTTGTGGATGACGACTTTGAATATGATGGACGTCCTTATCGTTTTGAGCCAGAGTATACGGATGAGGAGCTCTTTGAAAGGAGGATGCGGAGGCAGAGAGAGGAACAGCTGGCCAGAGAACAACAAACCGCTGCACGTCCGAGAATAGATGCTAACTGGTGGTGTTCTTGTGGACAATGTTCCACTATGCCAACAGAGGACGAATGCCTTTGTTGCTCCGAGTGGGATTTGAGGCCAGGAGATACACGTCTGGATGTCTTCAGAAATGACTGTCTCACAACTACAGAGGATCTCACTTCTATGATCAACCGGGCTGTTGTAGAGACTTTTTTTTGTGTCCCGAAAGTAAACTGGAAGACCCAGCCAAAGCCTGCAGGACCAAACGGGCAACTTTCGATTGAGTAAGTAGCCTACACACATGCATGAATTGTTTATTTTCCTTGAATTTGTTTGCTTGATAAGTAAATAACTATGAGAATTTACATTTCGTTAGTTTCTTCTCATCGCTTGTGTAGAACGGCCCGCACACTGCACAAAAAGCAGAGGCACTTCTTAGGCAAAACGTGAATTTATTATTACACAGTGCTCAGTGACAAAAAGTGAGAAACAGAAAGGTTGAACGTTTCGGTGGTCAGAGGTTAAATGACCCGGTTGATGATGACAAGCAACTCTAGCGATTCATAAAAACGTATTGGTGAAATGAACGAGTTTCGCGGCAGATAATGTGTTATTTAGAGCCTCGTTGTCGGTGCCCCGATCATTCCCACTATGTGGATGTACGCGGCTCTCGTGGATCTAAATATCTTCCGACAGACTCCAAATGACATCAAACTTATCTGGGTGAGTAAACAACCGTATTTAATGCCAGAAATAAGGTCCAGGTTGATAAAAACGGAACTTCCCCTTTAAAGATCAACTCAACTTAACGTTATCTTTATTTAAAGTAAAGATAACGTTAGCTAAGCATCAGTCTAGAGAACTGTGACCTGCAATCACTGAATCAGTCAGTCGATACCTTAAAGGTACCAAGCACCGACACCCTGCCCTACCGGTTGCTCACTATGTTGACACAGTTAAGATGCTTTCAACTGTTTGATCGTCTGAATTCTGCATTTTTTCAAACAAAATAAAAGTCAGCTATTTTCACTTCTTTCTCTGACATATGTGTCTGGACAAGTGAAAAGTATATTTACTTCACCAAGTAAATTTAAACGTGCCTCAAAAGGTTCATGTCGAGCCCTAAAGCCTGTTAGGCTGAGGAGAAGACAATTTAAGTCTGATCATGTTTGATACACCAGTTTAATGATTTGGTGACATCAAACACTGAACTATAAATCAAACCCTGCACCATCTGTGTCTACGACAGGACTCCGGTTGACACAAGCAGCTCAGTATAAAGCCAACTACATGTGCCGAGGAACATGTGGTTTCAGAGTGTAAAAAACAAGGATACATGCAGCGTATTCTGGCGAGGACACACTGAGCATAAACAGAACAGTGTTTGTTTCCAAGAAAACTCCACAGGGCATCTTTAAACAGCACTTTACATAATGCTGTGACAACACACCATCCACAGCAGCACAATGTTTCTATAGACACACCTCGTATTATACAACACACATACTGTGGATCATGACAGCAGAAGGACGACTTAGCAAAACTGTGCTTTACAAACCAAGTGTTATTTTTATAAATAAAAGTGCTGCTGCAACATTTAGAGTTTGAGATCTGTTTGTTTTGCGTTAATCTGCTTAAGATGTAGAGATGAAAACAAGCTAACTCTTGTTATCTCTTCTCTAACCACATATGGACTGAACAGAAGTCAAACTGATCCCAGCACAGCCTCACATTCAGAGCCACAAACACGCAGAGTCGCCTGGTTGTGTCTCCAGTGACGGAGGATTTAGGAGCAGGTGAGCACCGGCTCAGCGAACTCGCAGACCTTGAATTAGCTCTATCTGATAATGAGAGAAGCCCAGATGCTGTGTTCTCAGGCAGCAGCTCAGCCAGAGTCTCACACCGAGGCAACACGGCCGAAGCTTTAAGTGTTTTGAAACAAAGCTCCGATATCTCCAGGTGGAGCCGTGCTGCAGAGCATGTGCACTCACTGCTGACATTTTCCCATTGACACATCTGGGAAAAAAGCCATTGATCAAAATCTTGTGCTGATACAACTTGTGCACAGCTTCATGCACACAGTGCGCAGCAGTGGGTGCAACTAGAACCAATATTAGAACAAGGGACGGACATTTCTTGTGATGTGTCTTGATGCTGTTGACTTTCTCAAAGAGTCTAAAGAAAGTGAGATAAGGTGAGTCAACAAAGCGTGGGAACCAGGGAAGCAAATCCAAAAGGTGCTATTTCATTCACAGCAGTTACTTCTTACTGAATAATTAACTCACCTGTGGAGACAGGTGCTCTGGAGGTTTCCGTCTCCGTCTCCACCTCTGCATGTCCCCTTTTAATTTATTCATGACATTCACTCAAACATCAGAGTCATGCAAGACAAAATACAAGCAACAACAGGAAGACTGAGTTGTAGTTTCCTCCTGAGTGAAAACTGCGTCTCACATGGCGCCGACGTTTTTAATCCGTCATCTGACTGATTTGCCTGCGAGTCTCCAGATGTGGTGGAAATGCAAACAGCCATGAGATGTGGGGTTTCGCCTCATCAGTGCTGTTTCCTGTTTCCTTTCTGATTAAAACAAAGATAATGATATAAAAGAAGCTAACACCAGCCAATATTTGTCTTTTTTGCTTTTGAGTTTAAGTCGATCGACCAATCTATTACTTGTACAGTCAGCACTATTTTTAAAGTGTCTGTACACAGAACGCTGAACACTAGGTCACAGAGTGTGGTAGAACATTAGGGACAATGTTCCTAACAATATCCAGCAACTACTGAATTGTCTCTTGCAATAACTGTCCCTCCTCTGAGCGCCACATCTTTGTGATGGATGGGTGGAAAGCCCTGGGGGAAGCCATCCTCTGCAAATGGAAATCCACAAAATCAGCCTGAAAAATGAAGGAAATCTGAAACAACTGCGTGACAGTCTGTGAGCACAGACGTGTTTTTGTCGGACCCTTGATGGAGCTGGCCGATGCTACGCTATGATCGTCTACATTCGAGGCACAGGACTTAGCGAATGATTCATTTTTTAATCACTGTTGTCCATCAGTGTCTAGTCCATGGTACACCAATGATTAACAGACCTTGTTCTCTAAGAAGACTCCTGCTTCTTTAACGCAATATCACCAACAGGACTCACTTTTGCTTACACATGAGAGACTGTGGCTACATCTGGCTTCATCAACTAGACATGCATCCCGCTGACCTGGAGCTCTGAGTCGACGTATGTGCCTCCTAATTAAAGCTTGGGTAAAAAGCTGTGAACTGGACTTTATTGCAGGTGGTAAAGTTAACATTTATGTGGACAGTAAGTCACACAGTGAAGAGATTTGTGCCTAATTGAATAAGTATTTTCAGTTAGTTTCTTTTTTTCAGAACAGTGCAGCCGCCTCCTTAAACTTTGTCTTATCTAGAAAGTCCTGAATGGTTCTGAATAATGTAATGCACAGCAGACCACAGGGCACACTTAATTCTCATTAGATTGCAGGTTTGTCTTTGTAATATTACAACTTTTTCTCAAAAATCTCAGAGAGCACAGATGTGCTGGATTTGTTTTGAATGTGCAGGAAGTTTTGAACATGAGCAGAAATCCTGCTAAAACACGTGACTTATTAAACCCCGGGTGGTTATGAATTATTTAAATTAAATTAAATTATCATTGAGGTGAATAGGTGCCACATGCACATTTAAAGAGATTAATACCCCAAAGACATTAAGGAAGACGGAGGAGTAGATTACGCCTGTAGGTGTATTGACTCAGCAGAAAAGTTGATCTAAAGGAGAATAAATATTTGAAGCAAAGCAATGCAGAACACCTGAGAGTCTTACTGCAGTATATTCCATTATATATTGAATTGAATTTCTGTTTTCCTTTACATAAATAAAAACATTTCCACCATAAATTGGTGCACTATAACCAGAGAGCAGGAAATTTAGTGTTTGACGCTCGAAATTTCCAGAAGAAGGACCTCCTGCTTCATACGTATCTCACCCATGTTGGAATGAACCCTGCGCCCTCGGCTGTTCAGCGCAGGCTATGAAATAAATGGGTTAAAAAAACAAACCCTGCGAACCCTGTGTGATGTGCCAGCCTCGGTGAGAGGACGAATCATATCCCTGCTCCTTTTTAGAAACCACGTTCATTATTTCTCACTCCTCTGACTGTCAGAGCTGTCAGGAGTCTGCAGCCGACACTTCTGACACCCTGAGGTCCACACAGCCTGAGGACTAATTGTCTGATCTGAGATAAACCCACAGACTCGTAGACTTAGAATTTTAAATGCTGTTTTTTATATTTCATGAGACGCACAGTCTGTTTGTTGACTTACAAACTCTCCTCAGAGTGCTCTGCTGCTGGCTGGAGGCAATAAACTGCATGCTAAAACACTGGGGCTGCAAACACCTCTGGCTCTGTCAGTCAGAGGGAACATTTGCTAAAGTACATATTTACAGATGTTTACGAGACATTCTGCACGCAGACAGCAGTTCAATTGGTTTGTTTTCTGCGTCTGCCACCAGAAATGTATTGTGAGCAGACTCCGTCAGTGCTGCAGCAGCTGCAGCCATCATTCATCCCTTTACTTGATGATATAAACATAGCAAGGTGGAATGGCTGCGGGGCTAACGCGGGGAGGAATGTGAGGAATGCCGAGCTCCGAATGAAATCATGTATTATTCATGTGAAGAAGGAGCAAGGAAGGAAAACGCATCATTCTTGTGACGACAAAGAGGAGGTTAGAGAGCATGTTAAACTGTCACTCTGGGCTTTTATCAGCAAATTCATTGGGCTGCTTTTTCGTTGTTGCCAGTCTTGTCACGAACCAGAAAACAATGACATTACACTCCCACCTCTATCCCCCCACCCCATCACCCATCACACACACACACTTCACTCCCTTCGCTTTCCTCAACATGGCTAGTCACGCCAGCAGACAACAGAGCTGATGGATGAGTGAAACTTTGCTGTTCTTTACCAGGATTGTGACGTGCGTCCTGAAGGAAGGGCCAAAGCTCCACAGAGCTTTTCTCCTAAAAAGGATGTTATCTCTACCTATCTAGCCAACTCCGCAGATATCCATATAAATAAGCGACAGAAAACTGGCTGCAAAACATCGACAACTGTAAATGAGATGGACTCAGCTGTACAGACTGTTATAAGTAACCATTCCAGAGCTTGAAACAACACGTGCGTGTGCATGGTAGTGCCCGTAAAATTTGTTTCTTAGGTCTACATGCACCAGTGCACCTTACTTTTCAGGGCTGCAAACTCCACGTCCATCTTCTCATGCAGTTTATAACTTTAGTAATTTATAACTAATAGCATCACAGCATGAGAGGAGGTCAGTGAGCAGACAAGACAGAGCAGCACAGTGCAACAGCAGCACTGTAAAACACTTCCGTCAAGCCACCCACTGCTTGGATTTTGATGTAGGTCTATCTGTGCCTGCAGCACCCAATAAGGACAAAGGACGACTCACATTTTAGCAATCGTTTCTCACATTTTAGACACCAAACTAGAATCACTGCCTCGCAGTTGTACGCCTCTGTGAACCAGACTCATGTGTAGCCATGACAGTGAACAATGCTTCAAATACAGATGTTGCTGCAAAGAAGCTTCATATTACAACACATGGACGCTTCACACACACCTTCAATCCAGCAGCACAAAACGGTGAAAGTGAAACACTAGCCCCTTTTACACTGCCAGATTTTCCGCAAATGTTGGGCTGTTTTGCCGGCAAGTTGCGAGCATTTAGACCCACAGAGCCGGTTGGCGAGTTGATCCGAGGTGCCCAATTTTCCGCCTCATTGGGTAGACATATTGGCGGAACCCTTTTAGTCTAAAAAGGCCAAGGCAGCCTTCTGCAATGGGAGGGACTGTTCACTTGTGGGAGGAGCTGTTGATGACGCCGCATGTGTGACCCACTGGCGGTGGATAAACAGGAAACAGCTGATAGCAGGAATTAGCAAGCAGCTAGTAGCAAGAGGGAAACACAAACCTGACAGACACTGTAAAGATGAGCAACTGGGGAGACAAGGAATTGCGCGCCCTCCTTGTCCTCGCAAACGAAGAGGCCATTAACCGTCAGATGACGGGGACGGTGAAGGACGGGCCGACTTATGAGAGAATCACCGAAGGACTGACCAGCCGCGGCTTCCCTCCCACGACACTGTTTACGTCACACGCAGAGCTACTCCTTTCTTCCTGCCTGCTTCAGCATTCCCCTCGTCCAATGCAAGTTCTCCACCTTGTGCCAACATGTTAACCTCCACAGATTTTCTGCATCACAGCAACCACACTCAATCAAAGCGTCTGAGATGAAAAAAAAAAAACGTTCCGCCTCCCAAGCAATCTCAAAGCTCCTAGCTGGGCGAATCCCGCGGAGCACCTGTCGCTTTCAGCCGAGAAAAGATGCTCTGGTGGATGTGGAACGCTGGTGCAGGTTAAAAAGAAAAAAGTTAGGTGCACCATTGAATATACATTTTCAAGCCTTGTAACAAGTCTTAAATTGGTGCGTTTCTTTGTTTGTAAAACCTGTTAAATAAACTGCTCCTCAGCAAAGCACCCTCCCTGCTTCTGTGTCCACTGAAAAAGACACTAGTGGGACAAATATGAAAAGTCAGGAATCACCAAAGCAGTTGTTGCAATGAAGTTGTTCTGAAGACAGTAAGTGTCGCTGCAGTTTGACCCATATTTCATGCACCCTGCAGACATATAAAGTCGTGCCAGAAACCACAAACTCTACTCTGGACCAAACTGACAGACTGACTGACACAGCGTGTTAATATGCTGAATATAAACACAGGGAGCATAATTCCCCTTTTCAGCAGTCATGAGCTGGTTTGGTTTGGTTTGGGCCGTTAGCACAGCGCAGCAGGGATTTTCATTTCCATTACAACAGGGCTACCAACTAGGAGGTGTGTCTTTAACTGACAATGGTTTGTCTTGAGTGATGACTTTAAAAGTCCCTTGTTATTTTTTGCTGTGTGTGTTTTTCCATCACACAGCAGGGCAGGTAAAAGAAGTTTACCTGTTAGAGGTGATCTGTTTGTCTGCAGCACTGAGGCTGTTTCTGATTTTTCTGGGGTACCATTAGACTTGCCTTTATTGAAGAAAAGCCACTAACAATTTAAATTCCTCATAATGAAAAACTTTTACTGTGAAGCAGCAAAACAAGGAAATGTTGAGTGTTCAAGCAGCAACTTCACACAACTTCTAATACGGCTCAAAGCGAACATGAAACAGTAAAATAAAGTAGATATCTAAAGTACAAACAGGACGCAGGAGAGAAACTAAACTCCAAACTACAGAGATTCAGTTAGAAGCTACAGACGTACTGAGAGCTGAACACACAGAGACTTTCAAAAACACCTTTCTCTCTGGTCTCCTACAGAGAAAGGTGAGGAGAGTCTCGCACAACACGCAGCTTGTTTGAGGAGGGTCATCAGGGTTTGGCTGCTGTCAGCGAGACATCACCGCTACCCTACTCAACCTACTCTGGAAAAGGTCCATCTCTGGCACAGCTTGGCATGGCAGAGCAGGTCTTAAATGATAACAGCAACACAAATCGGTGCAACATGGCTTGACTCAGCGCGAGCAAAAGTGACAGTGGAAAAGGCCCATAACACTGATTGCCATCACAGCTCAAAGGCTCAAAGGCTGGATGCAAATCAATCTAATATAAGTGTACTTCCTCTCTGATAACAGATATGATGAGAAATGATGATGAGGGAACAGTGAACTCACTCTGCGCTCCAGCTGACGCTGAGCATGAAGGAACGGGGCGGTGGGGGTTGCTGAGGGAAGACCGAGCAACAGGATGAGTCACGCCTGATATAATGGCTGGCTTCAGTCTCTGACAAGCAAAGATGACAAGGGTGGCCCTGGGCTGGGGTTGGGACGGGGATGAGGGGGGAGTGCAGGGTGGTACCAGCTGCCTATCTGATGCCAACTACAGCCGTGCCCTCCCGGTCATGACTCGTGCTGTAATCAGCTGGAACGGAGCTTCAGCGACACCAGAAGACGCACGTTTACCCCTGGAGGGCGGGGGGTGGGGGGTGGGGGGGTTGGGGGGCTTATCTGGGATCACATGCATTCATTCAAACAATGAAGTCTATTCAAGTCCAGCTGTAACCCAACATCAGGTCCTCAAACACACAGAGATGAAGTAGGTTTTGCTCAGAATGTGGTGAAACATCTAGAAACCACTTTCAACGGTCAGACTCATGAACTGAAGTCAAATCCTGAGTAATTCCTCACTGACCTGCCGTTACAGTTGCTTCATGCTCCAGTTACTCAAATCTACAATCAACAATGATGCTGCTGTCTGTGTATTTAGTGAGTGCTTGTTAGAAATGTCTGACAGGGAGGAGTGAATCTGGACTGAGAAGGAAAACGATCTGCCAAAAGAAAACTAAAATGATCTCAGAGTATCGTTCAGTGTGAAGCAACACATACTGCAAGAAATGATGACACAAGATAAGATCTTCACACTTACTCTATATTAATCAAGACAGCTGCTGTTGAAAGTCATGTTTTCTTATTTTTGTTGCTAAGGATGAGCAATGAGAAACTCCCAACTGGTGGGTCACAGTCCAAAAGAAGGTCGCGGGTTCATCCTGAATTGGACCACAAGTGATTCAGTATAAAGTTCCAAAAATACACACATCATTTTCAAGTATAGTGAATTTTTGGCTCAGAAATTTTATTTTGAAGTGCCATTTCCTGCTGTAAAGTGAGCCACTAACAGACAGCTACTAAACAGCGTGTCCAAACACAAGTATGAGCCTGAGTATATGAAATTGCGTGGACCTTGAACTAATGACTAAGAAGAAATCTGGACCACTGATGTAAACTGTCTTAGAGTCTACAAGCTGGGGTAGACAGTTTTATTTCGGTGTCACTGAGCAAAAATCCCATCATAAACTTTTAGCATATTGTAATTCAAGTGGTCTCAAGGAAAACTAAAGTTCTGCACTGCCTCTTGGCTCTGGTTTCAGTCTTTAAAAAATCTAACTTGTGACGGAGGGTTTGATCAATCTCGGGTCATTTCAGAGAGACAGTGTTTCTATTGGCTGATCTACAAATGCAGATAAGCATGCACGTCCTATCAGATGGTGAAAGCCTGATTCAGTGGTGGGGAATTCTGCAGGGAAAGTTGTTATCCTAGCATTGGCAACAACTGCCTGCACCGCAAAGCATTCAGGTTGCTTCGTGGTCTTCAGACTCTCCTTTGGTCGGTCCGTCTGAGAGAGAGTCTGACAATAAGTGAAATAAAACCTGTCAATATCTTAAGTGTTTAAGAGATGGAGAGAAAATATTGCTAATGTTTAGCATTCTGCTAACTGAAACCAAAGACTCATTGCTGTGGCTTCAAGTTCACGTTTAAGTAGCTGATGTTAGCTAGAGCCTCCAATCACAGCATGTCCTCCGTCTCACTCCCCGCCACTAAAGACCATCTCGCCAAGAGGAGAGCGAGCAGGAGCTCCGGAGACCCCTAGTCAGCGGCTGCAGCAATCTGAATCCAGCCAGCGCAAACTCCAGCTCAGACAAACAAGACAGTCTCGACTCTCCATTGGATCATCAAACTTTCTGTTGCTGCTGTGACACAGGTTAAACCCAACACCCTGCACTGAGGGGGGCTTGCGCTGAATTTGAGCCAAATAAAGGTCCATCTCCCATGCTGCTGCCCACTCTCCTCCTTGGAGAAGCAGTCCACGGCTGTGGGAAGCGAGGCAGGGGAACTGTGGGGCTAGCAGCTAATTCTTGTCTCATTTGTGATCTGATAAACAGAGAGGGAGCAGGTTAAAGAGGGACTGAGCGAATGAGCTGCAGCCAACTCTACAATGAAATAAGACTGAAGATTAAATCAATATATGGGAAACACTGGGTTACTGTAATAAGTGTGTGCACATGTCTGTGGTCATCTGGTGGGAGGGGCTTAAGACAGAGAGCAGCAGGAGGAGGGTGTATGTCTGCCTACTTTACCTTTAAAGGGAATTTCTTCAACACACAACTTTTGGAGATGTTCCCCATTTCTCTTATTGACAACAGGTCCCATGAACACACTAAAACCAGAAGTAATATATCTTCTTCCTCTGTGCCACAGAGTTCCATCACTGTCCAAAAACAGTCTGCAGATACTTTAGTACTCACCTAACGTATAGCCGACAACAGCTAGAGGACTAAAACAACATGATACACCATCCTTTAATCAATCTAGGCCATCACTGAGCCTGTTGAGTCTCTGGTGCCATTAATTATTGCAAGCTACATTATTTAATTCATATATGAAACATGAGAGGCCTCATAATTTAACCACTGCTAATGTAATTGTTTTTTAATTCAAATATAAATGAGTCATTAGATATAACAACCGTGATACGCCTACATTAGGGTTTATCTTTACATTTCTCATTATATCCTCCTCCATAACAGTGTTCAGACACACATCAGCTTTTTGCATGTGAACATGCAGACTGAGTGAGTCACGGTCACACTGTCGGCTGCAGCTTTCTGGAAATGAGCACATATTTCACTGAGTGCTGGAGCAGAGAGAGACACTTCTAAATCAAACACACAGTATTCGTGTATCATTCAATATGGAAATTATATCAAGACTTGATGACAGTGTGTGGTTACCAGTTAAATCAAATCTACCAGGAACTGAAAGCTGTCGTTGAGCATGCTGGGAAATCACCCAGTTTATTTTCCATGTTGTTTGTGCCGCAGCAGAAAATATCACATCCTCTTTTCATATTTAACTGAATAAACTGTCTGACATATCTGAGGGATAATGTGAGTTTTGACGAGTTTAATGCAAATCACACATTCTTCAATCTCCATTGTCAAGTTTTATTGTATTTTTTTCAAATGTGCCTTTTTGTCAG
Organism: Epinephelus fuscoguttatus; assembly: GCF_011397635.1. Lineage (NCBI taxonomy): Eukaryota > Metazoa > Chordata > Actinopteri > Perciformes > Serranidae > Epinephelus > Epinephelus fuscoguttatus. Next base: position 38,668,326 of record NC_064764.1, read on the forward strand.
AAAAGTCGTTGATTGAAATGACTTCAGTGCAATAAAAAATCAACTTGCAGACAGCTGACACTCGCCTGACATGACACACATCACAGACTTTGTCACTGTCACGTCTACATCATCAGATCATTTCAGTGTTTCCCACAAAATTAGATGTGGAGGTAGCTGATGGTGGCAGGGTGGGGGGTCCCCTTTAAATGGGGAGGTTTTTGTGGGTCCGTGAATGCAGCACTTAAATCTTGAAGGGATAGTGCACCCAAAAAATTCAGCCATTATCTACTCACCCATATGCCGAGAGAGGCTCAGGTGACGTTTTAGACTCCTCACATCACTTGCAGAGATCCCAGGGGAGAGGAGGTAGCAACACAACTCCACCTAATGGAGGCTGACGGTGCCCCAGATTCAAACGTCCAAAAACACATAATTGAAACCACAAAATATCTCCATACTGCTCGTCCGTAGTGATCCAAGGGAACCTCATTGTAACTGCCTCTCTGGGCATCGAGCTCAAGTGTGCGCGCTTGCACACAAGACCAGCGAAAGCATGTGAACACACGTGCGTGCAGTGCACAGAGAGGCAGTCAGAGCTACAGGCTACAGTGAGGCTAAAAACAGAGTTCAAATGACGTTTTTCCAAACAACTTTTTATGTCGGGGCTTCAGGACACTTGGATCACTACGGACGAGCAGTATGGAGATATTTTGTGGTTTCAATTATGTGTTTTTGGACGTTTGAATCTGGGGCGCCGTCAGCCTCCATTAGGTGGAGTTGTGTTGCTACCTCCTCTCCCCTTGGATCTCTGCAAGTGATATGAGGACTCTAAAACTTCACCTGAGCCTCCCTCGGCATATGGGTGAGTAGATAATGGCTGAAGTTTCATTTCTGGGTGCACTATCCCTTTAATGAGTTCAGTTTTTCCTCTCAGCAGCAGCTTGTGGAGTTTTGAGTTGCAGGGTGGATAATTGATCAGTCGATCTGATCAGAGCTGATCAGACCAGATTGATGGATGAGAGGCAAACTTAAAGACCCAGTGCAATGAACGGTTAATTTCGGTTTCACTGAGTCTGACGTTCTGCTGCTCTGGGCTCTGTGAAAGTGGAGAAATTAATAACCGAACGGTATAACAAACAGTCCAGCTCCTTAACAAAATAAAAATATATTAATGTGCGGCAGCAGATGTGCTAATCGTGGTGGACTGCCACAAATAATTTAATGTATGGGAAACCCTGCATTTCGTGACGTAGCACACATCAGACTTCAAGGAAATTTCTTTACCTGGTTCCTTAATCTTAATTTCTTTTGTCCATGCTTCAAAAGTTTTCGATGAATTCAGACACTAAACACAAATCTGAACCAACTTTCATGTTCAGTCGGGGCCAAAGCGGTGAGCTGACCAACATTTCCATCCCAAGATCCAAGCCCCACAAACATGACCTCAGTACTGTGTAGAACTGAAGATGCTCTCTCATGAAAGGAAGTCAGACTCCAACAAAGCAGGAACTGCGGCCAGTCCAGCTACCACACAGGTTGTAAACAAACCCCCAGTTCAGCATTTCATCTAAAACCACATCATTTAGAGGTGAAACCAAACTGCCCCCACACCTAAACGTGCATAAATAGCCCCCAGTGCAGAGGAAAACTGTGAGCACAGAATTACACCAAATCCAGTGGGTCAAAGTTGAAGCAGGAAGTCTGTGTTTACAACAGACAGCTTACATAAGAACTTTAACATCTGCCTTACAAGTAATTTGGTTAAGATGAATGGTTTGAGTCCAGTTTAAAACCACATCATCTGAAAACTTGTCATATGGATCCTCACGTCTCAGCGCCAGAGTTGGTTTGAAACTCATTATCATGATATAAATGATGTTCAAAGCTACAATATGACTCAGGATTGTTACAGCGAAACACATTTTCCTTTAAAGAGCGGCTTAAAAGTGCAAACTTTAAGCAAAGGAGCAAACCCAGCATGCTGCTGTCAGATATTGACTAAACCACTTAAGGTGGTATGTGTGGAGAGCAGCAGGGCGGCTCAGAGGAGAAGGAGAAAAAGTCAGGAGGCTCGGCCTCAGCATGTTAACAGCTCTACTGCCAGGAAACATACGGGTGAGTGATTAGGAGAAAGGAGACATATATGCTCAGTTTCCATTTCACACTCACGATATTGCAAATTTATTTTAAGATGATTTTCAGTGGCTTCAATCAAAGGAATACTGTGACATTTTTGTAAGATACTTATTTGCTTTCTTGCAAAGATTAACATCACTCTCATATTCATAGTTCAATATGAAGCTTCAGTCAGCAGCTGCTTAGTTTAGCTTAGCATAAAGACTGGAAACAGGAGGACACAGCTAGCCTGGCTCTGTCCAAAGGTAAGACAATCCACCATCTAAAGCTCAATGACTAACAAGCTGCATCTCACTTCTTTATCTAATACAAATATCAAAGTGTAAAATCAACAGTTTTCCACGTTACAGGTGGTTGTGTTATGTGTGGGAGTGGGACTATCTCTCAGTCAAGTTGCAGTGAGTTCCTGGAGTCTAGTTGTCGTATTGACGTTGCCAGGCAACCAGCAACTCTGTGAAGTCGCTGCTCTCTGCGAAGAAGTAGTCCCCCAGACCGGTCCTTTAACTCTCACTAACCATGGATTAAACTGATTATAAAGACACTAATACATTATTAGGGACTGTTCTTTATTTATCAGAGAAGGGGGTGTAACTTTAGGATTTGTTTTGGCGGTTTTTTGGACCCTCAAAAAAAAAATGGCAGAAATTGCACAACCCTCCGTCCACCATAACTTTGTTATTAGATTTGATTTTTAAAACGTTCCCTTTAATGTTTTAAAGTTAAAAGCATGGTCATGTTTTTTTTCTGACTTCTGCATTATGGCACACGATGTGTCCAGAGACCGTCCGAAATGTGAAAATCCGATGATAAAATCTTTTTGAATCGTTTTCACAGTTTCTGGCTGTGAGAAATGGGGTCATCTTTTCTTTGAAAACTGGCAGTAAAATAAATTATATTTATATATATATATATATATATATATATATTTTATTTTTTTTTAAGTTTTTGTATTTTGGCATAGGGCAGGGGCACACTGCAATAAACTATATTTATTATGTATTTAGATTTTAACCACTTTAATCTACCTATAACTCTTTCTTTGATGTTTGTGATGCATGTCTTTGCCTCATGTAAAGTTCCTTGAGTTGCTTCTATGTTTAAGGTGCCAAACAAATTAAGATTCCTTACCTTAAGTCAACTTCAAAATATTTCTACATATCTTATTTCCACTTTTTACAGTATTTTTCACTGAAATTTACTGTTAATTTCCATCTTTGACTGTTGACTTTCAGCAACTGTAAAATATAATAGCTCAGTATATATTGTTGCCACAGCTTTTAAATAGCCCAGCTGGAGGGACTTTGACAAATATATATATATATATATATATATATATATATATAATTTTGCATTTTACAATTTTAATTAGCACGGTGCCACATAATTGTTTCAATTATCCACTTATCTGCAGATAATGTTCATGATTAATTAATTAAACGGTCCATAATGTGACAGAAAACTGTGAAAATGATGTTTCCAACTGCCTCGTGTGACATCTTCAAATGTCTGAAAACTTAAAAAATATATATATATTCATGTACTGTCATAGAAGAGTCATAAAAGTAGCAAATATTTTGAAAAGCTGAACCCAGAGTTTGATTTTGCTTATTTATTTTTTGTTTTGTATTTTTGTTTATTTGTTTTGTTGTTTTGCTTTTTTCTCAATCAATCAATATCAAAGTTGTTGCCTAATATTTTTCTGTTAATTGACTCAGTCAGATAAATAATCGCAGCTCTAACCTCCATCCCTCCTCCTCATCATCTTCCTCTCTGTGTTTATTTTTGGCTCCACAGTTCAGACTCAGACGGCTCGTGCAGTGTGAAACCTCTGTGATCCGGGTTTCCTGCAAACACGTACTGTGAAGATGATGAAGGTGATGATGCCAAATCTCCACTAGAAATCAGAGGAGGTGTATTTGATGCTATGGCAACTGGTGTCCCCAACTCCAGCCACAGACAGAGACACAGAGGCGGACACACAGAGCACCGTGTTCATTATAAACAGCTGCACAGAGACTTAACGGGCCGTCAGCTTATGACACAGTATCTGACACGTATCATCACAGCTTTAGTTTCTCTCAGGCTGCTTTTGAACTTGAAACGATGGCGTTATAAAGACAAACGCTGCAAAGCGCCGTTACAGTAGTTTCACAGCAGGTACGGTTCAGTTCCACCCACAGACAGAAAGAAAGGCTTCAAACGGTCCAACTCGCACCGAGACGGAAAAACAGAGGACGCGGAGCTTCACCGTTAAACTCTGGGTGTTTTCAGGACTTGGAAAGACTGCAAAGAATCCAAAGCAGACCAGTTTGTTGTCGATTAATCGTCGTTTTCCCCCAAATCTGCTCCACTCCAGCTGAGTCCCCACAGTGAAAAGTTCCTTCTGTGCGCCGGGATGAAGCTCCGTCGCTCCCAGGTGGAGCCGCTCAAACATGTTCTCACACTTTCACATTATGAGCAAGAAATGCGTTTTGAACAGACACAGAGGGAGATGAAGAGGAGGAGACATGTCAGCTTACCTGGCACAGAAGAAGTCTTGTTTTGTCCCATGAAGAAGGCGATAACAGCCGAGCAGGCGCAGTTTCCGTCGAGCTCTCCCGGTGGTGCTGGATGTGTGTGTGCGGATCCACCGTGGGCTCCTGGAGGAAAGCAGCACAGCTCCGGCTGATGTCACCGGGACAGGGAGGGGCCTCACCGGGACACATGATGTCACTTCACTGGTTCAAATGGCTCTGACTCCACACGCAGATATACAGTACACAGACAGGAACAGTTATGTTATTATCAGAGACTGTTAATGGTGAAGGGTTTGTGGCGAGAGACCCTCAGACACGGAAACAGCTCCCACACAACACTACAGCAAGGACACTAGATGTGTGCAGAAGGAGCAACACAGTGGTGGAAAGCAGAGGTGGGACCAAGTCACCAAAGTGTTTTCAAGTTACAAGTAAGTGTCAAGTCATTGCACTCGAGTCCCAAAGTCTAGTTTTGAGTCCTGAGCAAGTCATAATAAGCTCCTTATCAAATGTAATGTCACCTTGGAAATAAACCTATAAAAAAAGAATATTATTGATTTAAAAACAGCGTCATTTGCTGTATAGACCCTCAAAAAGGCAAAGCCATCATGGTTTCCTTTTTTTTTTAAATCTAAATAGTAGCTATCTAAAACAAAATGATATGCTTTTTCGATATAAGCTACAAAATCTTAACCTGGAAATCGAAATTCGAATTTGCTCTGCATGGGGATCTGGCCCCGACAAGCAGAGCCTGTTGAATCGTAACATTACGTAACATTTGTTCTTCATGATTCTCTCCTGCAGCTTGATTGGATGCTGACTGGCTAAGACATTGTGGATCATCTGGGGAGATACGTCTCACTTGGCTTGAAATTAATTGCGTTCACATAAGATGATTGAGAAAATGAAGGGAAATAATTGATTTGAGGCACATTTAATTTAAATGCTTTTTAATCTTTGGGCTTGGTGAAAGGTATCAGGGAGGCAATTTTCAAGTCAAAGGCTCAAGTCCAAGTGAAGTCACAGGTCAGTGGTATTAAAGTCCAAGTCTTTTTTGATTTTGAGTATGTCGAGTATAAGTTCATCAAACACCAGACTTGAGTTCACACCTCTGTGAAAAGAATTATTACTCAGGTATAGAGTTTTAAATACTTGTATTTTAATTGAGTATTACCATTTTATGTTACTTTATGTGTCTTCTCTTTTACATTTGACTCCACTCCACAGGCCAAATTATATCCCTGATAACACAAAACATATGATGCATTCATGAATAGATTGTTAAACCAGTTGTTCCAAAGCTTCACTGTTTTAGTGGAACTGATAACTTATGAGAAGTGATACAAACCAAAGAGACATTTCCCTCTGAACTTTTCACATGGTTTCATTTTTTTTAAAAAATGAGGTGCAAACAGGTCATTTTGTCCAATATTTTACAAAAAGCGAAAAAAAGTGAAAACATATTTGTGTATCAGAACTTAGTTTCTTCTTATTGCACCAGTTTCAAATGTTATCAGCTGATTAAATGGCTGCTATCACTTGTTATCACCACCACTATAGACAGTTTCACTGGAGTTGCTAGTCAACAGCTTTGGTCCATGTTTACTTCCTGTCAGCTGATGTCATTCACATACAATGCAAGGAAATACAAAGGGACCCTTTCAGGATGTTTATGATGCTTCAGACGGGGCAAACTGTGTCTACTTGCATGTTGAGAGAGAGAAAGGGTCGCAGTTTTAAAACATGGTCAGCATTGACAGTTGAAATAAACTACTTGATTAGTTTAGAAAAATATTAAAATAGGTTAAAGGTTAAAATAAGTCTGTTTGTTGAGGAAGTTAACATAGGTCAACGTTTACTTCTGGTTTCACAAAGTACACAAACAGCAGTGTCCAGGGTGGAAGTGCTGTGTTTGTTTGACCCATACATCCACTTTGACCTCTCCTCTCTATATTACATCACCTGACTTCTTCTGTACTCCAGTCACAATTACTATGACCACTAGAGGCCACCACCGAACAAATTTGAACCACCCTGCTGTGATACATCTTTAAAAAAAATAAATGATATCCCTCTGAGCCAATTAGGAGTGGAGTCTGGGAGATTTATACTTGTGCATCAGTTCTATGCAGAGCTTATGCTGTTGGGAGCATTTATACTTGTTTGGTGGTGTGTGTGTGTGTGTGTGTGTGTGTCACTCTGCAGTTACACCTCCAAAACACTGGTCAGTTGATTCAAAACACACATTAAACACACATTACACATGGCTTAATAGCAACAGTTTTAATTAGAAGTCCACAAATCAGCTTCACTATTACTTGCAGGATTCAAAGACAAAGCACTTGTCTTTTACTGGATGTGTTTTCCAAACAAATACAACATGCTAATGTTATTAGCACAAGCCTATGGCATTTTACATTGTATACATCACAAATGCCACAAAAACAAAGGACATGTGCATTGATTTTAGACGCAACCACCCTGCCCCTGTAAACACCACTGTAAATGGAGAAATTGTTGAGATTGTCGATTCGTACAAGTACCTGGGCATCATCATCGATGATAAACTGACTTTTGAGGAAAACACCAACATGCTGATCAAGAAAAGCCAGCAGCGTCTGTTTTGTCTAAGGAAGTTGGCAAAGTTCCAGGACGACAGATCTCTGACGACAATGTTTTATAGATCTTTTATTGAGTCTGTTGTCACCTTTTCTTTTATTTGCTGGTTTGCATCACTAAATCTGAAACAGAAAAACTCATTAACCAAGATAACAAAAGTCAGCAGTAAAATCATTGGCACTCAGCAAAAATCCCTTTCAGATCTGTACAATAACCAGCTATCAAAGAAGGCAAAATCCATTATGTCTGACAGCACTCACCCCCTGCATTCAGAATTTAAGTTCCTGCCCTCTGGTTCCCGTCTCAGACAACCATCAGCCAAAACTAACAGATACAAATTCTCCTTCATACCCTCTGCCATCTCACTGCTTAACTCTGTACAGTACAGGTAGCATCATCATCAGTTCATATTTTATTCAAGTATGCGTTTTTATTTATTTAGTTATGACTGATTTTATGTGACTGTTGCCTTGTGTGTGTCAACCTTGTTGTTGTCGTTGTTTGTTGCTGTTGTTTTTATTGCTACTGCAGCAGAATCAATTGCCCCTCGGGGACAAATAAATGTCTTGAATCTTGAATCTACATTAGCCTAGCAGCTAGCAGAGATTTCCTCTGCTCATATGAAGCCAGGATAAATCACACACAGGACTTTAAATGCTATTTTTGTGGAGGCCTTATTGTCTTCACAATTTATTGTTTCTTATCTGTGAAATTAAAGTAAATAAAAGCTTTGTTTCCACTGAGGGAAATGGTTTCAGCTCGCAGAGACAGACAGGAGGTCTGCGTCGCCGCAACATGTACTTGCATCTCTGAGGAGGTGCGTGTCAGGCTGTGGCGAGTGTTATGCAGTAGGCTCTGCATCAGAAGTATAAATCCCACTTTAGAGTCGAGCCATACCACTTTAGATCTATGCTCCTGGTGACAGCTGATAAAAGCCATTTAATGGGTTGATAATATTAAAGACAGGTGCTTCTTTCCTTCCCATTAATCATCTCATGACCCCTCAGGCTTATCTGGGGACTTTGGAGGGGCCCAACCCCTGTATTGGGAACCACTGGATTACTCTAGCTAACAGTATTTAAAGTAGTTAAAACTGGTTCCACCTGCAGCAGCTACAGTAATAACATGCTGCTTTAACATTGATGCATCAGTATTAACATTACATTATGAGCATTTTTACTTCTGACACTCCTAGTACATTAAGTGATAATTATTCTGTACTTCTACTTAAGCAGGATATGATATGATATATAAACTGATTGATTGGTAATAACTTTGAGGTAAGTCTACTTGTACTTTACTAGATACTTCATGCTGCTTATAATATATTCTCCTTCATATTTAGAGGGGTAACTGTACTTTTTACCCCACCACATATTTATGAAATGACTAACCATTTTGCAGATTATGATTTTACATAATTCATTCATTTTCCATTACTGCTTATCCTGTTGAAAGGAGGGCTGGAGTCTATCCCAGCTGTCACTGGGTGAGAGGCAGGGTTCACCCTGGACAGGTCCCCAGACTATCACAGGGCTGACACATAGAGACAGACAACCATTCACACTCACATTCACACCTACGGACAATTTAGAGTCACCAGTTAACCTGCATGTCTTTGGACTGTGGGAGGAAGCTGGAGCACCTGGAGGAAACCCACGCTGACATGAGGAGAACATGCAGACTCTGCACAGAAGGGCTCCTCTCTGATTTTACATAAGATATAATAAAACTGACCTGCAGATATCAAAGCCATAAGCTAAAATAACATGCTTGGCATCACCCACCCCTTACTATAGAATATATTTGTTTAACAAAAACAGAGCAGCTCTTTATTGTTTATGCAAAACCTGTTTTTATGTTTGTTTTTACAACCACCTGTGGAGCCCATTATTCTAAAGGAGCGAGGCATCATGGAAATGTCACTATCTATGATTGTTATCAGGACACAGTGGGCGAGAGCAGGCATGTCCTCTCATATAGATACTGTAAAGTTAGATTTCACAGAATTTACAGGAAGTCTGGCATTATGTGGAGACATGTGAGCAACTGTGCGAGGTTCAAAATAGTGTCTGACAGAATAATTCATGATCTGCTGTGGAAAGTTCAGAAACAGAAGATCAAACCTGTCTTCAACCTCCACAGAGACGCAGCATCAGAAATAAGAATCTTTATGATGGTAGAAATTTTTCTGTTGGATTCTAACAGTGTTTGTTTTCTCTCTTACTGAATTATTATTATTTGTTTCTGAAACATTAAAAATAATGACTGATGATTTGTCCACAGTGCAGACACACAGTTTATTTTGAACTAGTTACTGTTGTGAATATAAGCCCCCTGAGCATCCCCTAAAGGCTACATTGTTCATTACATCCCACAAAACATGTTACAACACATCCCCCTCCTCATCTGCACTCTTCATCTGTTGATAGAAAGAGTCATCTCTCTTTCTTTGGTTTACTGAACAAACATACGGTCTATTCCTGTTTTCTGTTGCCGTTCTTGTGTTGTCTTTGCCTTGGATTTGGGGACTATCTCTCAAAAACAACTAAAAAAAAACTTGTGGTGTCTCAAGACAGATTTTCACTCACAATGACTTTTATTTGAAGACAACAGTTTCTGAAAAAAACACAGTTTAATTTAGGAAGTAGTATACTCGAGCCCTGTACCGTGATGTCATTAAAATCAAAAGGGTTCAGTATCTGGGGAGCAGGAATATGCTCAATACATTTAGACAAACCCGCCCTTTGATTTTAAGATACAGTATCTTGTGTGAGAAGTTGACATTTTGTCCAAAAGGTGGCACTAGAGGGGAAGCTCACGGTTCATCCTCTGGGGAGCAGGAATTTGCTTAATGCTTTTAACAACAAACCTGCCTGTTGATTATAAGATTTGGTATCTTGGGTGAAAGGCTGACATTTTGTCTTAAGGGTAGCACTAGAGGAGAAGCTCATGGACATCCAAAATGGGAATGATCTATCCTCTGGGGAGCAGTAATGTGCTCAACAAATTAAACAACAAACCTGTGTTGATTATAAGATATAGTATCTTGTGTAACAGTTGAGATTTTGTCCTGAGGGTGAAGGGGGGATTATTTGGATGGCCAAATAAAAATGGTTCATACTCTGGGGAATATGATAAACTGTTCAGAGTTCTTGTGTACAGACAAATGGAATTGTTGGTCTGATTGTGGCACTAGAAAAAAAATCTGAGAGGCACCGAAATTATTAGAATTCATCCTCTGGAGACTGATCTCATCCTCAGAAATTCTAATGGAAATCCAGCCTGTCATTTTGCAGGTCCTTTGTCATGGGCCCAAGTGTTTGACCACTATCAAGACTTGTGCCACTAGTGGAATATTCTCACATAGCCAAAAGAGAAAAAGGAGTCTGCGTTGTTTGTATTGCTTTAAACCCATCAATATCATCTTGGGCAATGCTAATCCCAGGATACAGCCATGGTGCCCCTGCAAATAAGTGTCAGGCCGGAACTTGTCTTGGCGAAGAGGTAAGTGGTGGCATTAAAACACCTGCAAAAGTGGACATCACATTAAACACCATGAGATGTTTTAGCATGTAGGTTGCGGAAGGAAGCTAAAGGTCCAAACGTACTTGGGTGGAACATACGCAGAACGGACTCCGCGGAGGTCCGCGCGGACTCAAAGCGGATGTCCGCAAGCCCTGTGTGCGCAAAGCTCAGATTTTACGACTGCACGGACTCCACTCCGCACACCAGTGACTGCTCGGCATGTATTTTTCACATCGTGGGGATTTTTCACAGACATTTTTACAGGAAACTACAACACGGAAGTGCGCTCGACTATGAAAGCCCAAATGACTGCGGACATTCCTCGCGGAGTCCGTTTCGCTTATAGTACACCCAAGTATGTTCGGGCCTTAAAAGCTACAGTCCACACCCGCTGAGTCAGACAACCAACTACTTCATTAAATTATTAACATATTTTAACATCAATTTACATGCAGAACTGGTTTGACTATATGACAGTATGTGCTGTTTTAATCACATTCAGGCAGATATACTTTATGTTGCATTTTAGTTGATGGTTTACCTTTACGATGTGTGCCTCCGTTGGTGCTGCCATTGTTTTGTGATGTCAGACAACTGCTTCCTCTTTATAAATGGATTTTCCCTGAATTTACAAGTAGGAATTCAAACTTTGAGTGATGGTATCTGTACTTATTCTAGTACAACATGTCCTAACAGCAAGTGAACCTCTGGCTGTCACACCACATTACTTTACACTGGACTACATGTCCCATTGGATGTATAGATTACACCTCATTTCAGCCTTGTGAAACAGCCATACCTCATCCATTGCAGCACTTTCAATACGAAAAGTTTCACTCAATATGGTGCGACGCAATGAGATGTGGCGCCTACACAGTTAGGACAGTCCATAGAAAACAATGCAGTCAAACTGATTTAGTCGATGATGCTCACTTGCCTTGCATCCAGTTAGAACAAATTGTTAGAAAGTTGGACATTTTCAAGTTGTGACTTGTCTAAAACGCAGCATAAGGCACATTGGTGCTTTGAGCTAAATGCTAACATTAGCATGCTAACTAAATCAGTGAGAAACCTCTGAAACTGGTTAGTTAACTTGACTCTGCTTTGTGTTGTGCTGGATGAAGGAATGATGGACAGGAGGTCTACGTCTATTTCTTTGCTGCCATTTACTGTCTTGATAGGACCCAAATGTATAATCTATACAATAATAGTTGAGATATTTCAGTCTGGACCAAAGTGATGGACCAATGTTGCCATCCTGAGAAGAAAAACAAAATAAGAGTAAAAACTGAATGATTGATCTTCAATCAGTGTGATGAATGACAAGGTGGAGGTGTAGGAATTGATCGACTCCGAGGCTGTAATAAATCAGAGTCTGGGTTTATATCTGACAGACAAACAGGCCGCCACATCACGTCCATGAAACTAGATTGCATTACACTAACACCACAGAGCAGGCAGCTAATATATACAGTGTATAATAACTCAGAATACCTAACAAAATGTTTTATGTTTTATAGCCTCAACCCAGAAAAAGCAGATGTACTAACAGCGAGCATTCTGAATAAAAATCTCTTCATTTATATTCAGTGGGAGACGTCGGCTTGATAAAATGCATTGGCTTCTCTACATATATAAAGAAGATGTGTGGTGTAATATTGAGGCTTATGGGCAGATTGAAGACGGATTGCAAATGCATCAAGTAACTGTGGTTTCATAATACGTGTTTGCACATGAAACAAATGGAGCCATTATTGCAGAATGTTCCAGCACGTACCGTGGAGCCTGTGAAGCTCCATCTTCAGGCGAACGCACTGATGGCTTCTGGGTAAACTGATTCCACAGACAAAAACTTATAACGCATGACTGGAGGTGTGGGACATTATTTTAAACTTTGCTGCTAAGTTTATAAGTGCACAACGTGGCCAGATGTATGTGGACGCCTGTATAGTCAAGCCATGTGAGATAGCTGTAAGTTACAGTGAAAATGGTAGAAATAATAATATGATAACAAGTTGTACGCTTCATGGTTGTAATGAATAAAGTTTTCACCATGACTATGAACCTCTGCATAACCTTGGAGGGTATTATCCTGCTCATAGCACTTGCCCCCAAAATGCCATGTTCTTAAATTAAAAGTACCAGTGGTTTATTTACCCATATTCTAACCTGATCTCAATTTACTGTTTCAAATATCATAAAAAAGTTCCTTAGCTGCAAAATTTCTGCGGTTTGCATTGCTTTACGACCTCTAGCTTTACAGAAGAGGTTCAGGAGACTGATCAAGGAGTGTTAAAATACTTTTGAAGGCTGGAGAGACTTAGATTTTTAACACACCCAAACTATAGCCTGCGTACTGGAACTTGATGTTAAAACTGTCACCCTCACACTCATGCTAGTTAACTACTTAGCTCTCTGACTCTATCTCACACTTTTAATTGCAAATACTTTCTTTTTTTGTGCAGCTTCAGTCACGTTTCCTTCCCCTCTTCCCTGCAGCTGGTCCTCAGGCTGCAGCTTCACCTCCTCCTGTCGTGAGATGGTTTGGACCTCCAGTTTCTCATAAATATCAAAAGCTTTGGAAATGAAATTTGGGTGTTTTTCAGCTTTTGTATCTTTTTTTTTTTTGTTTGTTTTCAACAGTTGGTGGTGGTTACACAAATAACCCCAGTTCCAGGATCTTTGGCTGAGACTTACAGTCCTACCTCCAGTTTTACCTTTAGTCTAGTTAAGATCTGCAAAAAAGCACCTGCTTCATAGGTGTCTGTGATACTGTCCAGTTACTAAAACTGTATCTACGACTTCCAGCCAGTCAAAATCTAGAATTCACATTAATTATGGTATAATACACTTTAACCGAGACTGTCCACTTTCAAAAAAAAATTTCACACAGGTTGTTTGTACAACAGCTTATTACGACCCATTTTTACATTCACTGTTAGACGGCAACCTCTAGAGCTCATAGTAATCTTGACGGAAGCACTGAAAAAGTCAGGTGACATAGTCTAAAGAGCAACAAAGTCCATGTCAGGAGGTCAGAGTGGACAAATGTGTCAAACAAACACAGGACTTTGATCCGGGAAACTGCTGTTCATGTCACGTGTCAAACCAAAACTCAACATTGAGTTCTTTTAACTATGTTACTTTTTTATTTTACGGAGTAATGCAGTTATCTGCATAATGTCGACATATGGACTTACATACGTAAGTTAAGTAACAAATTTTTTCTTCTAAACCTAACCATGTAATTTTGTTGCTTAAATCTAACGGTCATATACAGCATATTCTGTTGTTCAGGGATGAGGACATGTTGATCTCCTGCCGCTGGTATGGAGCACTATTTTAAGAAACATGTTTGAAATAGATACATCGGTTTCAAACATTGTTAACTGCCCTCATACTTCCATGTGTCCTTTATGTTGGTATAGATACAGCCAATAGAAGGCACTAGAGGGCGGAGTCAAAAGTTTCACACAGCAACAAACAAAGCGACAGTGGAGGAGGTCGTTATAGTGTACCTTTTGTACAATATAACATTGTCGCTGGCAGCGGTCTGCACGGCCATATAATGTTACATCCCGACATATGGACGAGGAATTCTTTTCACTTTACTACCGATTTGTTCTCACATTATTTAAATTTCTTTGTGATCTCCTATGGTTGTATCTCGCTTGAACGACACCACACTGTCTTCACGATCTCCAGCAGTGTGGGGCAAGTTACTCTCAAAATATAATATATTACATAGCCTATTACTAGTTACTTTCATTTGAATGTGCCAGTAAGCTACAACAGCACCGTAGCGAGAGTTATGCATAAGAACGGCATTGTGTCTGGATTCCTATGCAAGTATGGAAAGTATGGAAACAAATTTGATCAATTTCCAGATATTAAAAAGTATGGAAAATGAAAAATAAAGTATGGAAAAATATTTTTATATAAATATATAATAATATAATATATAATATTATAGTTTCCAGACTATTACCACTGTTCTAATATACTGTTTTCTAAAATAGAAAATTAGGTTTTTCTTTGAATTGAATCAATCTTCATGTGATTGCTTTTTACGGTACAACTTTGAGTGGAACAATCAGAAATGCACATGTAACCATATGTAGGTTTTTACATGTTATTGCACATGTTTAAGTTGTAATTCTAACAAGTTTAACTTGTTGTTTTTGAGCCAGTGTTGCCTTTGTAGTTGACTGTTGACCTCACCTACAAAATGTTGAGATGGGACATGTTGTTTTACTTCTCCGTGTGTGTGTGTGTGTGTGTGTGTGTGTGTGTGTGTGTGTGCGTGTGTGTGCGTGAGTGTGAAACAGTATTTACAGTTTTATGTTCAGACACTTCAGGGACACAAAAAAATTGTAAACACTGAACTCTTAAATTGTGTTAAAATAAAATTCAATGCATTGAACTTACCTGAGTTTTTATTTGCATGCCATTATGGTACTTGGCTACAATCGCCTATTAAGAATAATTAAATATGATGTGAAATATGATACACTGATATATTTACTCAGATGTCGCATATTCTCTGGAAAAAAAAAAAACAACAAACGCTGAGAAGTCTGGAAATTAGGGTATGGAAAAGTATGGAATTTTGAAATTCCAAATGTGTAGGAACTCTGCTGTGTGCCAGCGTTGCTCTGCTGTTGTAGGGGACGTGGATGGAAACACAACATATACTACCATCACCCAGACTTCGGGACGAGGAAAAAACAAACCGGAGGCCAGCTCCTTATCCTCGCTACTTTCTTGCACCCGTAGCACGCAGAACAGGATACGTGATAGATTCAGGTCCATCCCATTAGTCCAACGTCCCGTTGTTCCGATATGTGATTATACTAGGCTATACTGTATTTCTGTACCAAGTGGTTTTTGTGCCTAAACCTAACCAGACCTTAACCACAGGGCATCATGATGATTTCGGAACAATGGGACTTCAGAACAATGAGTTTAATATGGTCGGAACAATGGGATGTCGGACCAGTGGGCAGTTCCCATAGATTCTGCAGGTATTTTGCAGTATCTTCTTGTAGTGTACTATGACACGACAAGACACAGCAACTTTTTGGGGATATTTTTTGTGGTGGCGCACTGGTGGAAGCAGAGCGGTGTAGATCAGTGTGGATAAATTAAAAATGAAAAAAATTTAACAGATTATTTTGGGTGATAACGTGTTATGTAACATTGTAAAGGTAATAATATTAGCCGAAATCCTGTTGATAATGTGTTACATTACTTTGTTACTGGCTAAAATGTAATAAATAACTGTGGCGTGTTAACCCCAGCAGTACTGACAGAAGGCTCCTTCCATCCCGTATCTTACATGAAGCATGAATGAGCGTTAGAGGGTCGGAACAAACGACCTGTGTGGTTGTATGTGTTGGAAGACTTGTTGCTGTAACCTGTTCTGAAAATTTAAAAGCATGTAAAATGAAGATTTCATCTCAATTCTCTACAAATGTCCATGCAAAATGTGAAATAGAGGCACACTGATCAAACATGTTTACAAGTTACATTTATATCTGTCGTTTGGAGGTTTCCATCCCACATCAGCACCAAAGGAGCAGCCCTGTGTTACAATTTAATTCTCTCCAGAACCCCAAATGCCTGAATAATAATCTGAAACAGGATTTGTATAATGTGTACAAGTATGGAAACACAATATCCTCACAAACTACAGTGTATTAGGCTGTGGCTTGTTAGCAGGATAATTCCAGTGTTATCTTTAAAAGAGAATTAGCTGGATGGAAAATGTGCTGAGTCAGAGAGAACGTTCTGTAATCCACAGTGTGTCCGATGGTACAAACACACTGTTCACGATGAACAAATGAACCAGCAGTTTAGCCCAGTTAGGCAAAATAAAGCATGACTCAGCTCCCAGTCTGCAGGAGATGTCAGTTCCAGCTGTTCCTCTGAAAGAAATGCTGGAAGTGGCCGAACAAAGGAGGGAACACCAACCTCTGGGCTGCTGCTGGCACTTAGTTTTCCTCCACTTCCCACCATAGTTTCATTAAACCATTCTTCATTCTCTCAGAAGAAGTTGTCTTGTGTCCATCTTTTGAAAAGGTGTCACCAGCAGAGAGGGTTAAAAATGTTTTCCTACTGTGTATCATCAGTTCACATTGAGTGTGAGGTATGTGTGTCAGTGTTGAGCCAGGAAGTAATGATCTTAGTGATGGATGGGTGTGGAAGTGTTTGCCTTAAAACTTGGCATCATTCATATCCTGTCTCATTAGGCTATAGTCGTCAGTGTTGACAGTTTATAATGTAACCATGACAACTATTTTTCACTTAATGGCCTCAGCTGCCGAAACAATGAGTACTTTAACACAAGTTTTAGGTCATTAACGACAAAAATGTATGTACTTCAGACTTTCACTGACCATTTTTAAAAGCTGTCTATATATTCAGTCTGAGATTTATGGATGTATTTTTTAATAGTTCCAGGCAGCCGTTGGTTTAAACTCATTTATGTATGAAGCAAAACTTGTTTGAGTTGTGTAATTCATCTTTAAGTCTGCTTTTTTTTTTTTTTAACAATGTCATCTCAGATAACACGAAGCAGATAAAGGGCAGATTCATTTAACAGTCCTGTTGCTGTGTCTCGAATCAGATACTTCCATTAGTACATACAATACACTGTTCTTGCTAAAGTAGTGTGTGAATTTTGACAGTGTGGAGTTGTCTAACATGAATCACAGCCGTTGCGTACTTACCAGAAATGACGGTCACAAGATTTTACGTACATATTTTACGTCTATAGGTTGTGTAGTTTATGCCACAACACATGTAATGTCAATGTCTAATGATAAAGTGTGCTGCTCTGAAGCAAGCTAACATTCATGTTGTCATTTGCAGTACCAAATTATTACTCTCCTGATCAGCCATTTTCACAAGTTTGAAAAGCATTTTCGGTCCAATGTCTTGTGCTACGTAGGCAACATTATGAACACTGAGTGTGAGAAACATCCAACACTCCAAAGCCGTCCTTTTATGTCAGCTGTTTATGTGGCTGGTTGGTGTTATTGTTTCACAGCACCTGGCCGTGTCAAGGGGAAACACAGCGAGACAACACCCACCGACTTTAGCCCAGGGGTCAGTGTTAGCTTTCTGTGTGATTGTAAAGCCAAAGCCATGTCATTTTGCACATGCTTTTGTTGCTTAAACTCAACCAGCATAACACTAAACACAACCACATGTGTGTATTGCTGAAGAAAAAAAGTCAGTTTGCAGTGTTGTACCGACGTTGTGCTTTTATTTTGAAAGAGACTGTATGCAAACTGTAGCCTGGAAATCCAGACCCAAATCTAGAAAGATTTAGGGTCTGGCTATGAGTAATGAAAATGGCCCAACTCGAGGGGCGGCACCAAGCATGCATTTGAAAATATCACTGCACGCAATTGGATAACACTACGACCAATCAGAACAATACACGGGGTGACGTATCCAGAGCTTAGCTACCAGCGGAGCTAACTGGTAGATTAGACTCTTGCCGTATCCGGTCGGCAAAACAGCAAAAACGTCCTTCATGCAAAGGAAAGACTCGAGCGCCGTCCTCTGTTCCTCTTTTAGAGAAAAAGCCAAGTCTAACTCGTTCATTGTAGCGGCTGTTTCAAACAACTGGTGTTCATCCGTAGCCATCTTGCAATGTTTACTGACTGATTCCGGACTTCGTCGTCGCAGCGCTGTCGTCATCTGTTTAGCTCGGTTCTGGCCCGTCTATATCAGATACACAGATGTGATTGGTGCAGCTCGGCTCCAACGGCATGGGTAATGATTACTGATTGCCAGAGTGACTCGCTGAGCAAATTCAAATTGTGCACAGAAGTGTATTTTGAAGTCAGACAATGCATGTAACAGGCTGAAGTTGACACGGCGTCCCAGAACGTCAACAACCAACACACCCAGGGTAATTGGGTAATAAGCGGTAAAGTTGTCAAGTAAAGGTGTCGGTTTGTCTATGAATAAATACTGCAGCTCCTCAAGACAAAGGTAGCGAGTGATTAATTCATAATCCCATGCAGCAGATTTCCCTGGAAAGAAAAAGAAGGTAGCAGTATGTCTAGAAACATATCACTGTGAACATAAAACACAATCTAATTTTATAGGAGCATAATTTGTAGAAGATACAGTAGGTATCTGGGTTTAACAGACTCATCTCAACTGTCCTCAGTAACACAGCAGTCTTTAGTGCAGTTACTTCAAAATGTCCACACAATAACACAAATGGAGTCTTGTGGTGAAGAGCCTGCAGGGACGCAGAGGAAGAAAAGGACCTACTTCAGCAGTCTGTGAAAACTTCTGTGTTATCTCAGGAACATTTCTGCGTTATCCTCCTGAGAAGGATTTCGCTCGTGTTAGCCCTGCAGCAGCAACATATCCCATCCCAAAGCCTTCAAAATAAAAGCCTTATCTCCACAAATTGTAACCACAGAAAAAGGTAAATTCCAAAAAACATAGCCGCAGAAATTTGACATTAAAATGACCCCTTGAATGCAAATTTAACTAATCTACTTGATATTCAGGTGCCATGTTGTCCAAAGCTGCTCCTACTGAATGACACTTCCTCTTTAGATCTTTGGTCTCATTAGAAACTTGCACTTGTGTCGGCCTTACAGCAGCAAAAAAAATGTTAGCACTTCTCTGGCAGCCTCCTTTAATGTAATTTATTTATTGTTATTGTTAATATTATCATTATTTTCCTTCCTTAAGTAATTTATTTTCTTCTTCAGTTGATTTACTAAAGCCAAATTAAAATGAAGGCCAGAAGAAAGTGTTGGCATTGTCCTTTTCTGCAATCCATGAACACGTTACATCTGCACATTTCATACGTATCATTTATAGAAACTGACTCCTTGAAACTAAGCTCTACTCCCACATTTTTGACCCTTCCGTGTCAATAGAGCCCGCCCCCGACCTTCTAGGACGTCCGGAAGTGGGTGAACTCGACGCTCAAGGAGTCAGGTCCGCAAATGGGAAGGTATGGCTGTCAATAACTTTTGATAGGAAGGTGGTACAGACTTGAAACTAAGCTCTACGCTCCCATTTCTGGCCCTTCCACATCAATAGAGCCCACCCCCAACCTTCTAGGACTTTGGGAAGTGGGTGAACTCAAACTCGAGGAGTCAGGTCCACAAACGGGAAGGTATGGTCGTGAATAACTTTTCATAGGAAGGTGGTACAGACTTGAAACTAAGCTCTACTCCCCCATTTTTTGGCCCTTCCGCATCAATAGAGCCCACCCCTGACCTTCTAGGACTTTGGGAAGTGGATGAACTCGACACTCGAGGAGTCAGGTCGACAGGAAGGTATGGCCTGAATAGAGTGTGCCAGGGCTGACGTCAAAACCTGGAAGTTTAGCATCACGCTGGTTCCTGGAAGAGAAAGTGAATGTGATTTTTGCATTGCGTTTTGGATTATGTCAGAAAATAAGCTCTGTGGCTAACACAAGTTTATAATACTTACAGGTTTTGTTCAGCGAGATAATCTTCACATATGAACACCTTTCATACCGCATTTGAAGCTTAAATGCGATCGTCAGAAGTAAAAAGCTAACGTTAGGCTTTAACGGACTACATGACTACTCCACGGTCGCATGACTCTTGACGTCACTGCCACTAAGCTTTCAACTGATTTCGGCCGCTTTACTTTAAAAACACTGTATAATGGGGAAATCGGACTGTTTAAGCTAAATAAGAAGCTGTAATGGCGGACTGCCAGCACTCTCGCCTGTTCGGGGGTGATGACGTTTAATGTCCCCGACAGGGTTTGTAGTCGTATTGAGCAACTTGTTAGCAACCGCCTTTTTTACGACACGTAAAAGCTTCAAAATTCACAAGTAGGGTATTTACTGATGTGTTTTATGTCGTAGAACAAAACCTGAAACTCACTTAAGCTTTTGTTAACCACAGACCTTATTTGAGGCATTTTACCAAAATCCCATTCAAAAAACGTATTGACTTTTAGACGAGAGAACTGGAAGTGCTAAAAGCGCTAACGGAGTTCCGGGTTTACTGGCACACTTTATAACTTGATAGGAAGGTGATATAGACCTGAAACTAAGCTCTACGCCCCCATTTTCGGCCCACAACACGATCTCTTCCTAACCATAACCAAGTGTTTTTGTGCCTAACCTAACCACACATTAACCACAGTGTTGTCGAAACATTGTTAGAAAATAACCACTACATAATAACATGCATACGTAACATATTCATGGTTTGCAGAAACACACAATGCCAACATTTTATCTGGTGACTGTCACACAATCTGTAGGCATGATTTCTATTTTGAAAACCTAAAATTTCTCTTTTTTCAAGGCTCTCACATTTTATGTTCCATATTCCTAATAATATTCCTTATGTTCCTTTTCTAAGTGACATGAAAATGTTCCCAAGAAAACACAAAATAATATCTGTCTTTTTTTTCATGTGATTTATAATTTCCTTTTCAAAGCTCTCTGGCTTTCAAACTTTTATCAATATCTGTCAAGGGAAATGATTTTTGCCTCCGGCTCATCGTCCCTTCAGCTGTCTGAGCAGTTTCCAGGCCTGAAGAATGTAGATAAAGTACAACATGGCGAAGGAGACTTAATAATAGAGATACTACCATTATTTTGAAATTACTCCATGAAAGATAAGAAAATTACCACAGAATTTAATTTCACCTGTCAGAGCAGCAAACTCAAGAATCAATCTGCTGAAGCACCTAAACAGGAAACAACCCCACGTCATCAGGTGAACAGATAATACTGAGACTGTCCTGATAAATACAACTCATTTCTACTGTCTGTGCAGTGATGGATGGATGTATAGATAGCAAGATGGCAGTTAAAAATTATTACTTTCTCCACTTAGTAACAAATAAGAACCTCATGAGAATTTTAGTAGAGTTGTAAGTCCTTGAGGTATCAAAACATTTAGAAGCAGGGGTTCGGAATCAAAAGGCAAAGCAGCAGCTGCAGGACAGACAGACTGTAAGTAGATATTCTGGATCAAAGTGAGGCACACTGTGTGGAAAAACTTCGACAGTAATAACCCTGTGGTCGGGACGCTGTGTAAAAAACTTTAATTGACACAGGGCCCGACTGCAGCGAGTGCAGCTGGAGTGTCTGCATGAAAGGAAATGTGTTGAAAACAACTTTAAATATTTAACAAGCAATCCCTCAGCAATCAGTCGCGCTGTTGCTGGAAAAAGGAAATGTAAACACACTTTGAGTATCCTGATCGTTGGCAGCTTGCTGAGCAGCAGACAGACAAACATGTTTAATGAAGGTTTGGTTTCAAATCAGTCAAACACTAATATCTGGTATTAAGCTCATCAAAGTCTTCATCAAAAGTTCAGCACAGCTTTAAACACAGTTGTAATTAATGATAGTAACACCTACTGCTATTAGTGTTTGTAACAACTGTGCATCTCAAGTCAAAATGTCTGCAGATGTCAATCCAATCACCAGACTAAATGTTGGCATTGTACAATGCAAACAATGGATATGTTAAATTTGTACGTTTCATATGTAGCAGATATGTTACAAAATTTCATTTCAATTTTTGACTTTATTTTGAGACATCACTGTGGTTAACCTAGATTAAGGTACAAAAAACATTTGATTAGGGTAAACTAAAAGATAATTTTTGGGGATTAAATACACCATTTGGTCGACACAAACACAGCTGGAAATGTCCCCACGTCTTTTTAGTCCTGTTTAGTCATCACAAACAGAACTGGAAATGTCTCAACCTATTGTTAAAAAAAATACCCAGTTAGGTCACCACAAACACTGCTGTAAATGTCCTGACATCTTTTAAAAATACCCAGTTTAGTTGCCACAAATGCAGCTGGAAATGTCCCAACGTCTTGTTAAAAAAATACCTGATCTAGTCCCCACAAACAAGCCTAGAAATACCCAACATCCTGTTAAAAAATGCCTAGTTTAGTCGCCACAAACACAGCTGGAAATATCGTGATGTCCTGGTAAAAAATACCCAGTTTAGTTGCCACAAACACAGCTGGATATGTCCTGACATCTAGCTAAACAAAATACCCGGTTTAGTCACCACAAACACAGCTGGAAATCTCCCAATGTCCTGTTAAAAAATGCCTGGTTTAGTCATCACAACCACAGCTGGAAATGCCCCAATGTCTTGTTAAAAAAATACCTGATCCAAGGCGTCGGTGGCTTAGTGGTAGAGCAGGCGCCCCACGTACAAGGCTGTTGCCGCAGTGGCCCGGGTTTGACTCCAGCCTGTGGCCCTTTGCTGCATGTCACTCCCTCTCTCTCTCTCCCCCTTTCATGCTTGTCTGTCCTATCAAATAAAGGCTAAAAATCTTTAAAAAATAAAAATAAAAAATACCTGATCTAGTCTCTACAAACAAGCCTAGAAATACCCAACATCCTGTTAAAAAATACCAAGGTAGTCGCCACAAACAAAGCTGGAAATATTGTGATGTCCTGGTAAAAAATACCCGGTTTAGTCACCACAAACACAGCTGGAAATGTCCTGACAGCTTGCTAAAAAAATACCCGGTTTAGTCACCACAAACACAGCTGGATATGTCCTGACAGCTTGTTAAAAAAAATACCCAGTTTAGTCACCACAAACACAGCTGGATATGTCCTGACAGCTTGCTAAAAAACTACCCAGTTTAGTCACCACAAACACAGCTGGAAATGTCCTGACAGCTTGCTAAAAAAATACCCGGTTTAGTCACCACAAACACAGCTGGATATGTCCTGACAGCTTGTTAAAAAAAATACCCGGTTTAGTCACCACAAACACAGCTGGATATGTCCTGACATCTTGTTAAAAAAAAATACCCGGTTTAGTCACCACAAACACAGCTGGATATGTCCTGACAGCTTGCTAAAAAAAATACCCAGTTTAGTCACCACAAACACAGCTGGATATGTCCTGACATCTTGTTAAAAAAAAATACCCGGTTTAGTCACCACAAACACAGCTGGATATGTCCTGACAGCTTGCTAAAAAAAATACCCAGTTTAGTCACCACAAACACAGCTGGATATGTCCTGACAGCTTGTTAAAAAAAATACCCGGTTTAGTCACCACAAACACAGCTGGAAATGTCCTGACAGCTTGCTAAAAAAATACCCGGTTTAGTCACCACAAACACAGCTGGAAATGTTCTGACATCTTGCTAAAAAAATACCAGGTTTAGTCACCACAAACACAGCTGGAAATGTCCTGACAGCTTGCTAAAAAAATACCCAGTTTACTTGCCACAAACACAGCTGGAAATCTCCCGATGTCCTATTAAAAAATACCCGGTTTAGTCATCACAACCACAGCTGGAAATGCCCCAATGTGTTGTTAAAAAATACCTGGTTTAGTCACCACAAACACAGCTGGATATGTCCTGACATCTTGCTGAAAAAAATACTCGGTTTAGTCACCACAAACACAGCTGGATATGTCCTGACAGCTTGCTAAAAAAATACCCGTTTAGTCACCACAAACACAGCTGGATATGTCCTGACAGCTTGCTAAAAAAAATACCCGGTTTAGTCACCACAAACACAGCTGAATATGTCCTGACAGCTTGCTAAAAAAATACCCGGTTTAGTCACTACAAACACAGCTGGATATGTCCTGACAACTTGCTAAAAAAAATACCAAGTTTACTTGCCACAAACACAGCTGGAAATCTCCCGATGTCCCATTAAAAAATACCTGGTTTAGTCATCACAACCACAGCTGGAAATGCCCCAATGTGTTGTTAAAAAATACCTGGTTTAGTTGCGGCAAATACAGCTAGAAATGCTGCGATGTCTTGTGTAAAATAATTACTTTGTTTAGTCACCACAAACACGGCTGGAAATGTCCCGACATCTTGCTAAAAAAATACCCAACTAAGTTGCCACAGACATGGCTACAAATGTCCCAATGTCTTGTTCAAAAATACCCGGTTTAGTCACCATAAACACGACTTGAAGTGTCCAAATGTCTTGTGTAAAAAAAGTACCAGGATAAGTTGCCACAAACATGGCTAAAAAAATGATGTGACATTTTGTTAGAAAATGCTCGCTTCAGTCACCACAAACATGGTTGGAAATGTCCCAACGTCTTGTTAAAAAAACACCTGATTAGGTCACCACAAGCATGGCTAAAAATGTCCCAACATCCTGTTAAAAAATACCCGGTTCAGCCAACACATGTCAAAATGTCTGGTCTGAGAAAAGATGTTTCAAAAGATAAAATCATGAAGATTTTGGAGGGTTTCCTTTGCCTGTGACTTACTTTGAGTAAAGTTCCAGATCCTCTCTGTTCTCTGTTTCTGGTGAACCATGTTGTACAAAAACAATGAGAAGAGAGTTGCCACCATGTTGGATTGTCTCTCAAAGGTCAGCGTGCACAACACTTCATCTCTGCTGTCAGAGTTCATTACTCAGGCGTAAAATTACAACCTCACATTATTATGATAATTATAATTACACGCTTTTCAAAGGTCCGGCCACGTCACCGTTCCAGCGCAGCTTTGTTGTAATGCATGAAGTGATGTTGGCATTAACTGACGGCTCTGTGGCTTTAAAGAATGCTTTCAGCACATTACTGTAAGATATCAAAAATACCAATTATGAAGCACATGCAGCTGCCAAGTGGTTGTGAAAGTCAGAGATAAAGGCGAGGGCTGAATATTTGAAAAACACTGATAATGGGTTTGAGTAAGGGTGAAATCACCCGCAGGCAAATCAGTCTTAACCTTCAGTTTAAGTTAAGCAGGGATACAGACAAATACTGAATGTTAATTATTTTTTCTTTTTAAGAGGCTGAAGCTGCACACATTTACATTTTAAGTTAAACACTGTGACACCTGATATCTCTCTGTTATTACTGCAGACTCATTCAAGACCCACTGGTGCCAACAGATTGGTTCTCAAATGGCAAGTAAGAGTGATGAGAACTTGTCTCATTCAACAATTATAAATGAAATCTTTGACTGGTCCACACCATAATGCCTCAAAGGGACAATTCACCCTTAAATCAAATATACATATTTTACCTATAGTGCTCTTTATTAAGTAAGACTGTTTGTGTGAGTTGCAGTGTTGGAGATATCAGCCGTAGAGATGTCTGCCTTCTCTCCAATATAATGGAACAACTCAACATCCATGTCTCTTTCTAGAAATCATGACCCAGAAACTCCACAGACCTTGTTGTGAGCATGGACGGATATGAGACAGTGGGCCCCTGGGCACAGATACGCAAGACACAAAGACTTAGTGGTCATTTTGTGTCTGTTCCTGGTCAGTACTTGTTCATTTTGACATTCTGCAGGTGAAGGCGAGGGGGAACCCTGACACTTTGGGCCCCTAGGCCTGTGCACGGTAGTACCGTACGGTAATGTATCAATGGTTGAGAGCAGTTTCATGTAGGAGCTACTTTCTATCTGCCAAAGAACACCCACCACCAGGCAGAAAGAAGCTAACGTTATGTTTAAATATAAAAAGATAGCAGGACAAGTTGATGAAGATATATATGAAATATGTAATATCAATATTTATTTTTATTTTTTTGGTATATGCTATATATATCATTACATTCGGACTGGTTTATACTTGTGAGTCATGGATAATTGGTAATTTATTTTGTAAGAGAGATATTTGTTAATCATTATTATATACATATGCATGGGTTATTTTGTGTGACAAAGTTAAAAGTTAAATGGTATATTTAGAAAAGTCTTAGGTACAGATTTATCAAAACAAGGAAGCTGTCTGTTTCATTTAACACAATGACAGGGTGGGATTCAATAAGTTTATACTTCCTGTCACTCCTTTTCAAATGTGTAAATCAAATAAGATTTAACAAGATTTCGTAATTTAAGATTGTGTTTGAGTTCATGTGTGATGGGTACATGATTGGGTTGATTTTAGCCATGATTTTGGTCCTGAGTTGCAATAGTTTGTAGCTCAAAGAGTGAAGACTGATCTACCAGACTCAGTAGGTCTGTGCTGAGTGAACTCACACCTCCAGGTGAGCAGGTGGAACTCATCAGGCTGTAACGAGCAATCAAGACAGTTTCTACAGGTGAGAGTTTGATGAATCTCACTTTGAACACACACACACACAAACCCTCAGAAAAAAAGTAGCAGATTTAGGAGAACAATAGGCTACAGAAATATTTTTGTACATTTGAATTTCTTCAGAGGTCAGAGGTCATGGTTAGTCACAAAGTCTTCTGTTCAGCACTTCAGCAGTTAGAATACGAGCTGCCCTGCTGAGGCTGCAGTACTGAGTATTAAGAATCCTCTCACCTTCTCTTCATTGTTGTTTTTTTCTTCTAATTTTCACTTGTTTGTAACTCACTCTCACACCATGACCTCACCTCTGCTGTGACTTCTCAAACATGCTGCCTCAGTCCTCAGATGAGTGATTGATATTATCTTCTCACCATCAGACAGTAGACAGGAAACACCCAGACATCCACCTGAAAAAGCACCAACTGTTTCTCCTGCTTGTCATCCAGTCAGAATCGTTATCTCTCAGCAGCAACATTCATTATTTTATTTAATACTTGTTGAGAACGCAGCACAATTAACCCCTTAACATCCAGTTTACCACTTTGTTTAGTTTCTCCTTAAGCAGCTTTTAGGCAAGAAAAAATTATCTGCATTATTTGACAGTGTCGTACAGCAGCTTAACTAGGTTTAAAAATGCACACTAATATTCCACTATTATTCTGAATATGACAATATTCCTTATTTGATAAAGGTCATGTTATATATTTTCCGATTAAGACATTTGGGATATGCTGATGTTATTCAGGTTTTAGGAGCATTCTTTGGACATGTGTACAGCACACTCAGAGTATGTATCTTACCTGCGTTTTTTTGTGATACACGGCCTCTTGCCTTTTTACAGTCAGCTCTGTACATTGTACACAAACTAACCTGCCAACAGTTTGCAGGGCTGGCGTAGAGATGCATGCCCAAAAGAAGAAGTCCACAATTCTGGTCAGAAGGAGAAACTCACCTACTTGTAAACTTTAAGAAAGACTTGGATATCAACAGGTTTTAGGATCTGAGCAAACACCACAACACCTTCCTTTTCAAGAAGGCGGTTGAAGGAATGAACAAGTCCATCACTGGTGGAAAACTTTGGAAAATATCCTATTTTGATATTATTTTATTTTTTTGATATTTTGTTATTTTGTTAAGAGTTTGCACTGCTGCATGTAAACAGGAAGGTTAGTGAAGTAATCATTTTCGTTAGCCATGTGAAGAGCTTAGTAGGAATTTTGTCTCTTTTAGAATAAGAGCAAAAAAACAATGTAAACATAGTCACTAAATCAGTGATTTTTATTTCTGCATCATTCCATCAAATAAAAATATTTTAGACGTCTTGTGCATCTCTCTCCGCAGAGGTCTCTCAGGTGGTTTAAACTGATAAAAACACTGAATAAAGCAGCTTCAAGTTTAAAAAAATGTTTTTCCAGTAACCCTTTTTACACAGAGATAAGAGCCGCTACAAAATCCCTTCTCTATAGGCCCGTTTCCGCAGGAACTTCAAGATAATTTTACGGAGCCGGGGCCGTTGGTGCGTGTCTCCATCGCAGGAACCACCCCGAAGGACAGAGTTCCGGAACTTTTACAGGGGCTAAACAAGTCCCTGCCTCGGAGTAGGTACTCAGAACGCCCTGAGAAACTCCTGGCTGGGGCTTGGGGTTTACTTGGTGCTGATTGGATATACTCAAGGCGGGATGTGACGTTCGGTAAATAACAAAATGGTTATCGTAGTTTAGCTGGGCTAACCGTTAGCTGTTAGCGGTGTCTGTAATAACTCAATAAATGGTCCGTGAAAAAAATATCTTTTCCAGCAGATATCTTAGTTACAACATGACTGAGCTAGCAAAGCAGTTTTGTGTTGCTATGTGTGGTATTTATTCAGTTTTGGGAAATCACGATGTCTAGAAAGCATCAGCTAACAGCAGCAGCAAAGCTAACATCAGGACGTCATCTGTTAAAAGCCTCCCGTTGTCGGATACGATATGAAACTACTCCAGTTAGCTCAATCATGTTGTAACTAAGACATCCGCTGGAAAAAATATTTTTTTCACGGACCATGACCAGAGTTATTACAGACACTGCTAATGGCTAATGGCGTCCCTACACCACTACGTCGCCCCAGTCAAAATGGTTGCGCAACGATTACGTCACATCTAGATAACTAGGTAACTTTACAGGAACCTTCCTCCTACTCCGCTCTCTCAGTGGAGACATGGCGGTTCCTGCCCCCCAAATAGTACCAGGAACTTGTTCAGTGGAAACAGGCCTTATGCCTCCTTTGCATTTTTACACAGAACCATGAATGTGGATTGTTGTATACAGTCACTGTATTCCTGTTTTGTAATCTTTGAAAGTAAAAATTAAATAGTGTATCTGACCTGTGATTGAGTTCTGTCTTGGCCCATGCTCTTTAACCAAGTTTCATGAATATTGGGCCAGTAGTTTTTCCATGATCCTGCTGACGAATAACACACCGAACCAAACCAGAAACAATACAGCTGTAAAACAGTACAGTGATGTAATATGGAGAGTTTTTACCAATATAATCCCAAGTTAAAGGTATTCAATGTGGGAAAAAACTCATAAAATTCCCGCAATGGCAATGTAAAAGAGACTTTTATCCATCGAGACTCTGCCCTCTACCTCTATTGTATTACTCTCTTCTTATTATGCTGTGTTTGGGATGTTCCTGAGCACAGCGCACAGGTGGGGGACGGGACTTTATAAACAGGTATGTGACCTGATGCCAGACCACAAGCAGCATATATTCAAGAGGAAGCACCAACAAAATGCAAATACAGCCAGGCAAAACACTGCATGAATCTGAGGTTAGCTTTCATTTTTACATTTGCTGGCTGTACTGTTTACAAAGTAACCGACAGGTCCTGCATAATCAACCTTTAAGGGCACGTAAAGTTTTTAAGATAGATAGATTGCAGGAGAGAGTAAGAATAAGCAGGAGTATGTAAACTTTTTTCTTTTGCCTCATTCATGGGTATCTGTCATCTTGCAATTTAACTATCGGGAACAAATTATGTTTTCAGATCTTAAAGCTTCAGTAGAAGAATGCTGAATATATGAAATGATAAAATCACATTCATTATGAGGAGGTGTGAAAGCTGTGGGCTGAAAGACTGTGTGTCTCACTTCACTATCAAACTGTATCTGTTTCATGATTTTCTCCCCAGACATACAAGTGAAACACACACATCATCAGTATGAAGGATGGAGCACACGCTGTAGGCATCATGCTCGCACTTTCATTCTTACTGTGCAGGCTTATCGAAACTACACGAGATACAAACTAAATTACAAACTCAATCAGCTTTGCTTATGACTCAGTTTGTCTCCGTCTCATGAGGGACTTCAGCACATGAGAGAAAGATGATAAATATTTGATGAAAGAGGAGATTAATGAGCACAATCCTGAGTATTCTGAGAGGGTCAGAGTATAAAACAGAGGAGTAAGTGGCATTTTAATGTCACAGATTCTGTCCTCTGTCGTCTTTGCCCATCAGAAATGCATTTCAGAAACGGCTGCAATGTGAAATCTCAATCTGCTTTGAAATGAAGTGCCTCTATGTATCCTCTGTATCTATCACATCCTCATTACAGCCCACTACTCCCACAGAGGCACTTCATTCTCTGCTCATAAGGCATGGTGAATGGTGATATGACACACGTCTGGGAGCTGAGGCCGCAACGCATTAAAATTCAACTCACAGGTGAAGCCGAACAACAGCAGAGAGTCTCAGAGGAAGCCCGAGTTCAGGTGTTCGCACTCGAGAAAGAGAGAGCTGCTTCTCTTCACTCCTCCCAACACAACAGACACGCTGCTCAGAGACATCATTCACACGCACATGCGCTCATTAGCATGCGTGCTCATGTGCATCTCGGCTGGCACGCTGGGCACATTGACGCAGGCATGCTGGCGCTCTCATAAACACATCCAGACACTTACAAACATGGCAACCAGTTCTCACGGGAATGTATTTTATGAAACGATGATACCATTTTCACTTTTTGTCAGATGATAACTAAAAAGCTGTGCAGCTACTGTTCCCAGGGGAGCGACTGTAAATGAACAGCAACTTAAAGGACTAATTTCACATTTTAGGAAATACACTTACTCACTTTCTTGCCAACTTAAATGAGAAGATTGACACCACTCTCATGTCTGTCTGTTCAATACAAAGCCAAAACCAGGGCAGCCCAGTCACCAGCAGAAAATGTTGGCATTCTGAATTGCTGGAAACTGCAAATATGTTACATCTGCACAAAACGCACATAGTGACATAGTATATACACTGATTTTACCATCAGGAGGTGGAGGGGGTGGTGGATGCTGTGTCACTTCAGCAAGATGGCTGTTCAAGACCAAGAAACAGCAAAAACAGTTTTTTACCAAGTCATCACTGTGTTTCCAGCAGCAACACAGTGTTTTGTAGTGACTCATCACTGTTTCTCCTGCAGAGGTCGTGGCAAGAAACGCAATTGTTCTTTACTGAGACTTTGCTGCTTTTCCAGCAGGTCTGTGCCCCCAAAACTGGGTATTTTAAGCCAAAACATGATCTTTTCCTAACCATAACCAAGTGATTTTGTGCCTAAAACTGACCTCACATTTACTACAGTGTCATATCAGCTACTTCAGGCATGTCCAAAATTTTAAACAGCCCTTGGCTTGACTTTCAAAATAGACTGTATTTTTTATTTTCACTTTATTAAACCCATATTTACCAGGTAAGTCCCACTGAGATCAACTATCTCTTTTACAAGGGAGACCTGCCAAGACAGCAGCATACAAAAAAGTTACAGCCAAATACCAACACAATAAAAAAACAAAAGATACACAGTCACATGCAGAAATATTATGCTTATGTTTATTTGATTTAGAGAGGGACAGTACACATTAATTAACATCGCTTGAGTCACATAAATGTGCCAGATTTAGCCATACAGGCTCATTTTCATCTGCAGTCACTGTGAGGTTGATAGTATATTTGTATTTAAGAAAAAGACATTAAAATAATGAAGCACAGAAACACAGATAAAAGTGGATTGATGGCATGTCCACAGAAGGGCACATGAGCACAGAGCAAACATATAACCATAGACAAAAGCACATCACAAGGCACATAAGCAAAAGCAACAAGACATAAGCACTGTAAATAAAGCAATGACATAACCATATAACCAAAAACACACAAAAGCACAAGCAAGGACAACAGCACACAAGCACATGTAGCAAGACAGTGACATCACCATAGAACCAAAGCATATTGAAGAAAACGTACTGTACACAAAAGAAGCTCTAAAATACAGTTAGAAAACCAGGACAAACACCTATGCGCCCCGACAAGAACCAAACAGTTCATTCATCCTTGTACTTTTGAGAACTTTAAAGATCTCATAAGTTCTCATAAAGATCCAACTCCCACTGCTTATTCCAATCAGCTGACATTAGCCCTTTTTAGATAGGAGTTGTGCAAATTTGCAGGAAAGCCCAATCAGTCTTTTTTCAGCATTGGCAGTATAAAAACAAAATCGGGGAGTGCAGCAAAATGCCGCCTACCTACTTTTGTTTATACAGAATGTGCCTTTTTCGGGGCAATGGGGGGCGTGAGCAAGTAACAAAACGTGTAGCTCAGCGTGTGACGTAAACAGTGACGTGGGAGGGAAGCCGCGGCTGGTCAGTCCTTCGGCGATTCTCTCATAAGTCGGCCCGTTCTTCACCGTCCCCGTCATCTGACGGTTAATGGCCTCTTCGCTTGTGAGGACAAGGAGGGCGCGCAATTCCTTGTCTCCCCAGTTGCTCATCTTTACAGTGTCTGTCAGGTTTGTGTTTCCCTCTTGCTACTAGCTGCTCGCTAATTCCTGCTATCAGCTGTTTCCTGTTTATCCACCGCCAGTGGCTCACGTGTGGCGTCATCAACAGCCCCTCCCACAAGTCATCAACAGCTCCTCCCATTGCGGAAGGCCGCCTTGGTCTGTTTAAACTAAAAGGGTTCCGCCAATATGTCTACCCTACGAGGCGGAAAATTGGGCACCTCTGATCAACTTGCCAATCCAGATCTTTGTGTCTGAATGCTTGCAGCTTGCCGGCAAAACGGCCCAACATTTGCCAAAATTCTGGCAGTGTAAAAGGGGCTTATGTTGCCTGCCACACTGTGTTGGATTATCAGACAAGATAATTTTGCAAAATAAAGGTTGTGGTAATTTCATGTATCGCTGTGCGACCAGGCTGCGAAACTCGACTTTGACTCAATGCTTCTGATGTGTTGTGTACAATTTGCAGCATATCTGTAATAAAGCTCAGCCTTAGTTTAATCAGCAAGACTTTGTTTATGCTATATCCATTCACAATTCTCTTTCTATAGTCAGTCAAACTTTGCCACGATCTGCTTCAGCCATTCATGTTGCTGCTGCCAAACTTTAAATCTGTCCTCCTCTCTGCTCCTGTCAGCTGTCTTTTGAGGTGGAATCGTTGCGCCCTCCTCCATCCCATTCACCTCCAGTCACCTTGTCCAGAGCCCAGGATCAGCTCATCAAAATTCCACTCCTCCTCACATCCAGATCCTCAGCTCCCTCTTCACCTCATTACCTCCATTGCCACCACCAGTGTCTAGACTCCAGGGGTCTCTCAGAACGAGTCTCTCTGGAAGGTGTGCTGTCAGAGCAGTGAAAGTTCCTCTCTTTTTGTCGTGGGTCTTCTTAAGTTGAGTGTTGAGCTCTCTCAGCCTCAGCAGGCCACAAACAAACACCTAATCACCAAAGAAGAGTACAAACATACATAGAGAACTGTGTCCTGCCAGATAACCTTTACCCCAAACACATCTTCTCTGGCAGTGATGGAGGACAGATTCTCCTTTAAGACAAGCCAATCTGTCCCGTTTAACATTTGATGTTTAACCAACTCACTTCACATCGCCACAAATGTCAGGCTGGAATTAAAGTTCTGCGGAGACAAATGTAAACCTCTCTGCAAAACACAGGAATGGCACTGAATGACACCTGCACACATACGCCTACATGCTCGGAGAAGCGTGTTCCTTTCCATCAATGAATGACAGGAGAGCCGGTCTTTGTTTCGGGGTGAGGTCAGGTTAAATTTGAGGTATTCTCTCTGCACTTCTGTGTATTGTTAGTTTTGTTTTCAGCCTGTTTATGGTGTCTGTGTTGCAAAATTATTTTCATTCGTGACCAGATCTCTTTTTTAAAAAGAGAATTTAATCTAATTTAGACTTTTATGTAGTTAAATGGAAAAATAATGGTGGGTTATTTTGTCTGAAGTCAGTTTTTCATATGACTGCTGACAGAAAACATGTATTTTTGTATCTGATGGGTGTGATGTCTCTGCAGCTGCACCTCTTGTTCATCAGCAGCAGGGATTAGGTTTGGGTGATGAAACAAACACAGTTAATAACATCCCCATTCAGCAGCAAACTAAATGACTGTATTCACAATCCAATTATTATGATCCTCAGTGTGGCGAGACCCCTTCCTCCCTCCCTCTCAGTTTGATGGCATTTGTCACGCCATCAGCCCGAATAAAGAGCAGACACACTGAGTGTTGACAATGAGACAGACGCTTGATTCACATGTGAACAGACAGACAAATGAGCGGCGGGCGGCCATCGCTCCCAGAGCCTTTGATGATTTTCTGAGGGCCACCGCTCCTTTTTCATTTAAACGCCTTTTTTCCTGACGCACTGGCCATCAGTTGTTTTCTACACTGGCAGGTATTTTAAGTTTCCTCCAGCGCCAAATGAGTTCACTCTCTCATTTCAGAATCGGCACCCTGCAGCAGCACAGTAATAAAGGAGGTTAACAAATGGAGCAGGGAACCGGTGGCTTCATTTCAAAGGTGGAACAGTTGGTTTATGATTGTCAGGGATCGGATTATTGTCTGGGAGGAGGGAGAGATCGGAGACAGCAAACTCCTCTCTGTGTAAAACAAGTCAATATAACAACACCTTTAATTAAAGCAACAGCTCATCCAAAACAATATAAAGTGTATATAGTGCTCACCTCCCCAGACTCTGTGTGGAGCCCAGTCGCCAGAGGAAGATGTCAGCATTGTAAGTTCTGCAAACCACCATTATGTTACGTTTCATCTTTATCATACCAAAGTTTATGAAGTGGCGTAGCAAATGAGCTGACTTTGTCGTCGGGGGGGGATGGGATGGGATGGGATGGGATGGGATGGTGGATGGCGCGTCACCAAGGCAAGATGCCTGCAGACCACTCGTCGAGTCCAACAAACAACAAAACTGATTGTGTCCTAGCAACCTGTCGCTGTGCTTCCAGTGAGGATAGTGCCATGAAAAGCAGTTGTTTATTTACTGAGACATCGCTGTGTTTCCTGCAGAGATTGTGTCACTGAACCAGGTATTTTAAGCCCAAACATGATCATTTCCGAACCATTATCGAGTGGTTTCTGTGCCTAAGCCACACGTTAACCACAGCATTGTTGAAACGCAAAGTTTCAATATATCCACCCTATAATAACATACAACGTTTTTTTCTGATGATTGGTGAAAATCTGTAAAGCAGTTCCTTGGATTTCCAAGAGCCCACACATAGATTCAAGACAATAGACACAGTTTTTCAAATACTTTCTAACCTTTAGGTGCTCCCATCTCCTTAACGCTATTTGATAACTTTTTATGTGACCATATGTGGACAGGGGGATGGAGATAACCTTTGCTGGAGCCTATCCCATCTGACATTAGCCATGTTTCCATCAGCCTGTTTAGATGCGCATCTAGAAGTATCACATCGGAAAATTATGATGAATTATTATGAAGGTGGTAATGCATTTACAAGCTGGTTGCCAACCACCAGAAAATGCAGAAGAAGAAGAAGAATGCAAGACTCGTTTTGTTTCCGGGTCTGCAGAAAACTCACATGAGTTCGTAGTTTAATGGAAACACACATTCCATTGTATTGTATTCGTATTTCTTTTAATACGCATTTCCCAATGATTCAAATCACTTTTGGATGGAAACATAGCTATTGGGTGAGAGGCAGGGTTCACCCTGGACAGGTCACCAGACTATCACAGGGCTCCCACCCTTGGCTCGAACCCCTCACCCCAGGTTTGAACCAGGAACCCTCTGGTGGTGAGGTAACAATGCTAACCACTCATCACCTTGCCGCCTAATGTGATAATGACAATGCTAATTTTTGCTAGCAAAAAAATGGCTTAAAACCATTCAAACAAAATATACTTTCTGGAAAAACTGAACATCCGACTACTTAGAGGGTCTTCTAATACAACCAAACACTGAACTGAAGATGTTTTTTGCTGAAATGTTACAATTAAATTTCTTTAACTGAAAACATGCTGAAGTAGTGACAGCTATGGCTACAGTTATACCCTGTCAGTCTGGGTTTACACCATGGTTATGTTACCTAACCAACACTGTTGATGTGGTAGTGACTTGTCTATGAGAACTGACTCCCTCTTGAAGCCAGCCTCTAGTGGCCATTAGAGGAACTTCAGTTTTTTGCACTTCAGTGTTGGCTTCATTTTTCAGCCCTGGAGGTTGCTGCTTGGCATTGACTGACATTTTAGTCATGAAATTTCATTTAATATGGTTTCTAATTTCCAAATATGTATATCAAAAAGGTGGAGTTGGTACCTCAGTAGCTTCAGTTAGAGCTGCTTCAAAACCAGTCAAATACACATGCAGGTGAGGCTGGATTACAGGTTTGTGTTTTCCTTGTGTGAATCATTTGACCTCATGTCACCTGTGTGCTGTAAACTAAACCTTTACTGACATTGTGTGCAGAGTCCCACAAAAATATTCATTTCCTTTATCCAGTCAAACATTGTTGAGTGAATGTCAAAACATTTCTGAGGGTGGCAGTCACTCAAACAGTGCCACAGGTACATCTTCCCATTCTGTTGCACTACCAGCTTAAGATTGTGAAGATCACATGCACTTCCTTTGTGCTCCGGCTACTTCACAGCTCTCGTCCAAATGAAAGGATTCCCAGCTGACAAAAGGCTTTTCTAACTTTGCCCTTCTACTTGAACCATTGAATCACAGAGTGGAGACGGAAAGTTCCTTTCAGAGAAAAGATGTTTGCTCACCAGAGCTGAACGAGCTCCAACAACCTCCTTTTTCTCTCAGCGTGACTCTTCAGGCGTTACCTGAGTCGATATTCAGCCTGCTGGTTGAGAGCGGCTTCGGGGGCATTTCTCTTTGGTCGTACGTTATGAATCTGACACTCTTTAAGACCTTTTCCTGTTTTCCTGCAAAGACAGAGTCATTTAAAGTTTAGTACAGCTTTCTAGTGTGTTGACCTGCCGCCCTTTCATTTTGAGGGAATGTTGTGCCTTTGGGATGTCAGCTGTGCCTCAAACTGTCGGGTCTCAACGTGATCAAACGGTAACAACGGGACAGGTGACCTCCAGGGTTAGCCGCTGAAAATACATGAAAAACACTGAAGTGCTATCAAAGGTAAAATTAAAGATTTTTTCATTTAGTAGTTTCAGGACTCTGGTATTTGTCACGCAGCTATCTTTAATGTTATTCATTACGCCTGTGCTGCGAGTCAACAGTTTATCCATTTACAAAGACGAAGTTGCATGAGTCACAGTTGGAGCACTTCTTCAGATTCAGCATGAAACACTCAAGATTAAATATTCAGGACAAAAGATAAAGCCTCACTCCATCCCAAGCCCACAGGAACAGAATGGAATCACACCGTTCAGGTCAGTATTGTGATCTCATGGGCCCCGAAAGACTTTTTCCCATTGTCAAAGAGACGTCTGTAAATCAGTAGATACATTTTTTGAGCGTCACAACCCTGCAAAAAAACATACGTTTCACTATCAGGATTTGATCTATTCAATCTGATAACATTTGAAAAGTCTAGATGAGCCTTACGATTAAAATATTTAATCCTCATTTAAGTATTTCTTCTGAACTATTATTGTAAGTCAGCAATACTTATGCAGCTCCTGAGCCTAAGACAAATTTCATATCGTATCATATCGTACCGCATCATACTGCACTCGTAAGTCTCTACTGTGCTTGCTCTGTGGGCCCCGTAATGCGTAAAATAAAGTTTTTTTGTCTTAAAGCACCACTGAGCAACTTTCATAGGAATAAACAGGGATCCGTCTCCAACGCTGTATCCAGGTTTCTTAACACATCTGTGCTGCATTCAGTGTTACTTTCTATTCTTCATGTTAACATTCTTTCACAAACAGACAATGGTTATGTGGTTAATTATCGGACGTAATCTATTACCATGACAACCAGATTGCTGTTTTATTGTACATGTCAAAGCGAGAGCATTGATATTAGCATGGATAGTGATAGCGGCCACTCTAACATGAGGTGGAATTCAGTCACTTCTGGATGACACTCACTTCACTTAACTATTTAACTACTAGTTTCCTTAGTGCCAACAACCCCAATTTTTTAAGACAAGTCAAAGGTAGGAGGTAAATGTTACCACTTCCAGTTGGTTCATTTGATATCCTACAAATTAGTGCCAAAACGAATGACGTTACATATTTAACATAAAGTTACATAAGTTAGATTTAGCAAGGTTTTCTTTGAAATGTATGGTCTGTGTCTTCTTAGCTATAACAACAAACATTTTGAATTTGCAACCACTCTGAATTCAGCTAGCTGGACCTAATAATTTGACAACTCAGTCAGTGCTTCTGTTGTCTTTTTCTTTTTCAGCTGTATCCCAATTTGCTGCTGCAATAAGCTAACTTCCACCCTGCAATCAATAAAATCAATCAACATGTCATATGCGCAGAGTAAATAGAAGATTTTTTCAAAAGTGACGCGAGGCTCAGCCTTCGATCAGGGCCATGCCACTTTGAATTAATTAAGTTGGCAAAGGTGATGCCTTCTCCAGCTGCTGACCAAGGCCAGTGTCTGCTGGCAAACACTGACAATCACAATTAGAGTCTTAATTATAATGAGTTTGGCCAGACTTCACCGGCTGCTGCTGCTGTCACCCGTTCGTTTGACCCTTTAAACTCAGAAAGTGAAACTCAGTTAGCCACAGACTTCAGTTTGGGAGGTTCTGCTGAGTCAGCTGGATGTTCATTACTCTGACAAATGAGTGACACGCTCCTTTACTGTGACATTTATCATGTTCCAGCCTATAAATGGCCTGATTATGAGTTATAGTAAAACCAGTGTCTAACACAGACTGATGCAGATGTCACAGAAACAGACTGCTCAAGTGACTTCAGGAGAAATTCATGACCAACTCAAAGGTCCAGTGTGTAGGATTTAAGATGATTTATTGGCTATAATATAATATAATATAATATAATATAATAAGTATGTTTTCTTTAGTGTTTAATCACCTGAAATAAGGAAGCGTGTTTTTGTTACCTTAGAATTAACCATTTATATCTACATAGGGAGCAAGTCCTCATCTGCAGACATCACCATGTTGCACTGCCATGTTTCTACAGTGGCCCAGAATGGACAAACCAAACACTGTCTCTGCATAGGGACATTTGTGGTGTCACATCTGCCACTGTTGTTAGCAGACCCTCTGAAACAGAAGTGTTGGAAAAACGCTGATTTTTTAACCTGAAACTGCTTTATTGAATGTTTTTACCAGTTTAAAATCACCGGTTCTGTTTGTTTCAGACAGGAAGAGACTCTGTGGATAATTTGGCTCCTGGTAAAAACTTTCTGAACATCTAAATCTTAAGTTATCAGAGAAGAAAGATGAGCAGGTGCTAGGCTAGCTGCTGGTCTCTGACGTGCCAAAACAGCATCAAAGAAACACTGACTTTTCATGTGAAGCTGCTTTTTTACCGGTTAATTTCTGTTTGTTTTGGAGAGAAAGAGACCTCTGCAGATAATTCAGCTCCCAGTAAAAACCTCCTGAACAGTAGTGGGGTTTCCATCCAAATGTATCGAAATTTTTGAGCGAATTTTGTGAAAATGCGCAAAAGTTTGTTTTGTGATTATTGGGAGTCAACAGGAAGAGCAGTAGGTGGTGCTTCTCATGAAAAATGAACAAAATAAAAACACCCCCGTAGAAGAAGAGTGGGCCGTGAGATGACGTCATAAGAGAGCGTCTTATGCCCACTGTAAACAACAACACACTTAACTGACACTCAACTGACCATGGACAGATTCCTGATTAACCTGTCGGCTCTTGGGAGAACTCTGGTTAGCATTTTGTCAGTGTTCACAGCGTACCTAACCATCTTGAAGAAGAGATGACAAAGAAGAAGTTTAATGTTAAGAGTACTGTCGGAAATAGCTGAAAGGAGACCACCGCGTCGTTCTCCGTGTGTATGGGAACGTAGGCATGTGAAGGACTTTTGGGAAGTAGTTGTCCAGCAGCATTTCACTCACGAACTCTGGCTGAAACATGTCCGTATGTCAAGGGCCACATTTGAGGATCTGTGTGCCGGTACGTCATCGTTTATTAGAAAAACCAGTTTCCATAGCAAAAAGTCACATTTTTCTTTTATCGATACGCTGACAAATCCACCCCCTCCAAGCGGAAAAACTTTTTCTGAGAATTTTCGTCCTATTTTTATTCGCATTTTTGGATGGAAACCCCACTAACGAACACTGAAGGAATTCTAACCAGGAGAAGTTTCAGCTGGTTGAACTCTGCAATCTTCACCACTAGATTCCACTAAATCCTCCTAAATCCAACACACTGGACCTTTAAGAATACTTCCAACCCAAATGGCCATTTATATATCAATTACTCACCTCAAATTACATTGAATTGTGGAGTAAATTTTGTTTTTCTCTCAGGCCTTCACGGAGAACGAAGAATCCAAAAACTGAGAATATCCTTCATGAATTAAACACATGGGGTTCCAGTTTAAACAACAGCAAAACTATGCCAAAACATCCGTTTACAAACTGTCTCATTTATCCAGTGGTATGCACAGTTCTCCCCACACATGCATTATAATGAGAACCCCTATGACTTTAACTCTTGAGGAGTATCCTCTGTTTTTGGATTCTCTGTTCACCATAGAGCCATGTGAGAAAGTTTTCTTCACAAACTCAACGTAACACAGGGTGAGTAACTGATATACAAATAGGAATATGGGGGGGCAAAGTATTCCTTTAAGTCACTGTAAAGGAAACAGTTTTGCTATCAAGATTCCTATAATTGCATGCAACACAGCCATATCACAAAATCATGTAGGAAACTTAAAACCAAGACTTTATGTAGAGATTAAAATCTTCCAACTTTAATTCCCCTCAGTGGCATTATAAAAGACAGACAGTAACTTTTTACTGGAGATGTCTTTATGTCCTATCAACTAAAATGTCTGGCATGAGAATAATTTGAAAAATGCTATAATTTGTAATGATCATGTTTCTGTTGATATGGTAAACAGAGAATCATTATCATTCATTTGGAGAGCTGATATTCACTGTCTGTTCAGCTGCTGAGGGAAACACCTGTCTCTTTAGCAGCTAAATGCTCCACATTGTTCACCAGCCAGTGTCTAACTGTGTGTATCTGCTGTGTGCTGCTGAGCAGGTAGAGTACAGTGGGCTTTTTACATCTTATTATTTATTAAAAAAACAGCTTCCTGCTGTGTGTAAAATGCTGCTAATGGGAGCAGTGAGGGTGCAGGCTATAAAACCAAACAGAGAGCTGGAATATAAAACACCTTAGGGCTGAGGGGAGGTGCAGAGTTCTCACTTTGTCACCGCAACTGACCCTTTTAACGTACAAGTAGTCATGTGGTTAATTGTCAGCGAGCAAATATTGATTAGTGAAGCTTTAAAAATTATTTTAAAAATGTGTAGTCTCCAAACCAAAGTTGAGAAAGCCTCAGAAACACTTCATAGCTGTTTTTACAGAGTAAAAAGTGTTTTGCACGAGGACTACAGTGATCTTCATGTGTAGAAATCTGTGGATTGGCCCTTTAAAATGACCTCTGGATTTGGCTGACTGTATTAATTTCATTATAAACTTTAATTCAGACTCTTGCCAGTGTTTTCTGAACCTGGATATGTACCAAAAGCAGCTCATCCTCGGGCTGGTTAAAGCCTCTATTATGCTGTACTCTGACTCACATGCTCACTACATTAGATGTCTTGGAAGTGTCTCACATGCAGGAACACCAGAGGGCACAAACAGAGACTGTCACGATGCAATCTGGGAACATTAAGCAGCAACTTCATGGCATCATTATAAACCACTGTGAGTTTCTGCATACTGCTTTTCCTGTAGATGGTGCAAAGGTAAGCTCAAGACATCAGTGTGCAGAGAGCTTGAAATAATGAACATTTTACAGTGAACACATATCAAACCTGCAGAGCAACATAATGGCCTGAGCTTACAGTTTACAACACTGTCGTTAAATATCTCTGTCATTATTCAAATCATCGTAGAGCTCATGGGAAATGTAGGCTTCATTCCGGCAAAACACTACCGCTTTTGTCCACAGGGTCGTCAAAATCAACTCAAAATGAAAGTTCCTTGTAGGAGCTTTAAATAACCCACATGATGCTATAAGCAGTGGACCCCCAGGTATTTTCACATTATCTAATCTGACCCCTGTTCAAAAAAAGTTTGGACACAGCTGCCGCACTGTGAGCACACATTCAGTAGCTGCTGCAGCCCAGCACTATTTGGACAAAAGAATACAAGATCATCAGCATACATAAGGTGATTGACAACAGTTTCCAACGAGGCAGCCTGTGTTACACAAATGCAATAGTTTTGATAAGTCATTCATGTACACAGTGAAGAGAAGAGGGGACAGATAAAATGTCAGCTCTGGCCAAAGACCTTTGTAGTGCAGTCTAAACATGTTGATAAACTGTACTAGTATTGCTCCTCACAAATGGCTGTGCACATCTTATTAATATTGAACTATCTTCATCACAGGATTTCTTTGTAGTAGCAGCTGCTTCACAGCTCTGGACTGAAGAGAAGGGACCATGGTGAGTGTTGTCTCTGAGCTGGTCTAGACTTTGTATCAACATTGTGATACCATCACTCTCACCACTTGCTGAAGTGGTCTGGGACACATTTGACCACATATATTTTGTAGTAAAAACACTTAAGCATCCTGACACGTCCCT
Organism: Epinephelus fuscoguttatus; assembly: GCF_011397635.1. Classification (NCBI taxonomy): domain Eukaryota; kingdom Metazoa; phylum Chordata; class Actinopteri; order Perciformes; family Serranidae; genus Epinephelus; species Epinephelus fuscoguttatus. The sequence continues at coordinate 38,711,225 of NC_064764.1, forward strand.
GACAAGGATTGCGTCATTGGTGCGGGATGCAGCATTTTTTTTGGTGACAGTGCACTAAAAGCTCTATTTTATGTTGCGCTGGACGAAGTGTTGTGTGACCATCCATTGTTTTACCTTGTGGAAGAACACATGTTGAATTCTGCTGATGGTGGTATCTCTTTAGCTGTACCGATACAACCGCTAGCGTAAGTAGGTAACAGCGGCGTGTCTCCACTGTCCACTTGTGTTCAGATCGTCACAGTGCATGATGATACCAGGTCTAAACAGTCGCTTTGTTGAAAGTTCTCCCAGCATTTCCTGTCTGTCTTCACTGTCATGAGTCAAATAGATGAAATACAACAAAATAAAATGTTGTAATGTCATTGATGAAATGTTCTGATATTGCTCCTCAGTCATGGTTGTCTACATTGTATTTGTACTGAGATATTTTCATTAGAGGATTACAGGTCTGGACCAAAGAGAAGGGACAGTGTCGAGTGTTTACTTTGTCTTTCCCTGTGTTTCTGCTGCTGCTGTTAATCAGGACCTGACTGACTGTGATTGAAGACACCTGTCTGTTTCTAAACTGGACTAATCAGTAGATTAGCAGCAGCAGCTGAAGAGTGCCTCAGTGCAGAGACAAAGTGCTGTGGATGGTTTAATCTGGAGACGGCAGACTGATGTGATCCAAACCTACTTTAACTACAAATGTAGTCTCAGCAACTAAAGTCAAAGCAACATTTTGGAAGCTGCTTTAAATGGATCATTTAATGTACAAACAGCAGACAATAAATAAATCAAATGTATTACTTTTGGTGTTTTTTTTTTAAAGCTACAGGTCCCCTCAAAATCAGAAATACATATTCTTCTTCTTACCTGTAGTGCTGTTTATTAGTCTAGATTCTTTGGGTGTGAGTTGCAGAGTGTTGGAGATAACAGCCGTAGCGATGTCTGCCTTCTCTCCAATATAATGGAAGTAGATGGAGCTCAGCTTGTGGTGCTCAAAGCATGCTCAGAAATACATTCAAGAAATTCAGCAACAATATCTCGTTGCAGAAATCATGTGTCTTTTTTGATTTGGGGTTGAACTGTCCCTTTAAAGGTTTTTTGCATTTCTATTTTTTGTCAATAAACCTATATTTGCAATACTGATGAGCTGAGACATATGTGTATATTGTAATGGTTATAAGTGACTGTAAATTGCTTTTAAATTGAAATACAGATTATGAGATGTGAAAAAATCCTCACTGACCATCATGAGGCAACATATGTTTGGCGTTGAAAGTATCTGCTGCTCTCTGGTGGTGGAGTGTATGTACAGCTCAGCCACAGAGCGAGGATTCCACTCCAGTATGCACACTGGCTTATTCACACTGTCCCCTGCTGTCCACTGAAATGAAGTGCATCAGATTGGAAGTAATTTACTGTTGAACTCTTTTGACAGTATTTAGATTTTCCAGACAGTGTCTCAGTGTGTGAGTGAGGAGACTGTCTAAAGGTTTCTGAACAGGTCAAAGCACTGACATACTCAATGCAAAGCTGCTGCCAGAGGTGGAGAAGCTTCCAGTTGATCAGCTGGCATATGTTTTTGAGGCTGTGCAGTGACTATAAAGCTAAATGTAACTTATGTTTGTAACAAGCTCTGACTGCCTCAACTGCCTAACTGCCCCTAAATTTTACACACTGGATCTTTAAGTCTATGTTTTCATTTTCTTTAACCCAAATGTAATGTTTTCCAGGGGGTTGGGTCAGGCCCATAGGAAGTGCACCATTAGTCAGTGTCTGTTTTTGTAGTGGTCATACAGTAATACTGCAATTTCTGGGGTCTTTCATTTGATGCCCTTCCGGCTTTTAACATGGCGAAAGACACGTCTGTAAATCAGTTACTGTATTTTTTGAGCATCACAGTCCCTACGCAATGACTCGTTTTGACATCAGGATGTAATTTAATCAGTCCGATAACATCTATAAAGTCTAGAAGAGCTGCAAGATTAAATATTGATTCAGTTTAGTGGAGTGCTAGGCCGGAAGTCAGCCATTAGGTTGCACTCAGTGGAGCTCCGCCTCCGTACGTCTCTAGTGTACTTCCTCAATTGACCTATGACTAAGCCACGCCCCCCTCCACTCACTTGGACAAACTATCAACATTCAGTGACCGGCGCTACGGCAGGTGTCACAGTGCACGGCGTTTCACAGGAGGCAATTTTTGGGGACATAACGATCAGATGTCATTGAGAAGTAACCAAAAGGGCCTAAACTACGCATTGGAGGGATATATTCATCATTTTATTGTTGAGAAGGTCGATGAAAAGCTTAAATTACAAGACAAAATTTACAGGTCACAGTGTACGCTTGTGAACCGCATCTGGTTGCCGTCACCATCAAAGACAACAAGTTAAAGTGCCACTGAAGTTAAGGTTTTTGGCTCAGAATATGAGAAAAGGATAACGGCCTTTTTACCATCTTTACCAAGAGTGTCTCTCCGTTAGTTTGGTGCTACAGTATTTACACTGAATCATTCAGCATAACGTTTGCCAACCTTTGTTATCTCTGCCATTACAGATAAGTTAATGAAGCTAAGCTCCAGAAGTTAACGTTAGCTTAACTAGAGCCCTTTGGACAACAGCTAACAATGATGTACCATCACCAAAGTACAAAACTAGAACAAAATAGGCTAATGAACTCCCAGCAAACAAGGTGACATGATGAACAACGCAGCTAGGAGCTAACGTTAGGCTAACTTTAGCTAACGTTAGCTAGAGATGTTAAAGATAACTTTATATTTCTTTGCAGCAAAGTGACAATATGTTGCCTCAAACACAATGTTGACTTACCTTAGAACAGATGTAGACATCATTGTTAATCTTATTCACGTTGAGTTGATGTTGTGGTCTAACGTTACCACACAACTTTATCCAAAGGAGACACTTTTCTCGGTTGAGATGTGGTTTAAAGTGTAAAAATACACCTGGTCGCCCAGCCTCTCAGGATACCTTGTGTCCGAGTTGCATGTACCCCATGCACACCGTTTGACCATTTTTAAACTTCAAATCTCCGAAAAAGCTCATAAAACCGAACCAAACTGACTTTCTGTAATGCATTTCAATGGACATTCAGGCAGAGAATGTCCAAGTGTATGGGAATGGCTATACGCACTGTGATTGGCTCGTTGCGTTTGAGGGCGGGACTTAGCCATAGGTCAATTGGTTTAAGTTGAACCAGGTGAGAACGGGCCGCACATTCGATGCTGTATCCAGTTCTCCTAACACATCCATGGTTTAGGTCAGGAGAAACTCTAATACATGTGCCCTTTACCCTGCGCCTGTTTGCCCGACTCTCCCTGAAGCCCGTAACCATCCTACATCAGCAGTCTGACACTTCCAATACATTCACCAGCTGTTTGTTAGACATTTCAGACAGCTTACCTGAAAACTCTTGATGCTACTTTTGCTTTAAAGGGCCAGTGTGTAAAATGGGTTGAAAACAGTGACATCAGTGGCCAAATTCTAGATTGCAGGGCTCACTCGCTCACCCCTCCCGTCGGGTAAATGACGGTGGCCTCGTAGGGACAAAAAGCCTTGCACATGAGTTTTTCAGGAGTAGGTCTATCTAGCCACGAGTTGTATGTTTATTTAGAAATCTAAACCATGTTACGATATTGTAATGAATCCCTCACGAGCAGGAGACCAGAGGAGCGTTCAGGAAAAAGGCCCGTTTATTTGAGCACTCCAGAAACTCCGGTAACACTCCAGGGGGTAAAAGACTCCGTCCCAAACTCTGACTCTTCTAGCGTAACAGACACACTTCATAACTTTACACACATACTCGTTTACCATACCGAGTGGGGACCCCCTCCCCTCTCTGCTCAATCTCCAGCCGGCACACTGACTGACAGCGTAGCCTGTAAACAGAGCTCAGCTGTTTATTTAGCCTAGCGATATCTCTGGACTATAGTAGCTGCAATGGCCGACTTTGAACGCAATTTTGAAGAGTTTCTTGTAGCGGACACAGACCCAGAGCCATACCTGTTTGAGCCGGAGCACACAGATGAGGAACTCCATGTGTTTGATGCTGAGCGGGCGAGAAGAGAGGCTGAATGCACAGAATGGGATTCGGTGCTACTGCTACCATCGCTGGGAAGACATATCACCAGGAGGAAAAGTGCCGCAGAGAGTGCATCACAAGGAGTGAAGTTGCATCTTCTTTTCCTCGCAGATGACGGTTCGGGTTCATTCTCTCCTGTTGCGTGGTAAGTGTGGTCCATTCGCAAACTTTATAACTAAAAAAACTTTTCACTACTCTCTATCGACGAACTACTAACACTCTCTGCTGTTTCCTCCTCCTCCTTCCTTCCTTCCGCTGTCTTCGTTGGTTCATTTATACACACGAAACGCGTTCTCTGGCTGGCTGGATTGTCCGCTTGGTCTGCCGTACATACATGGCGGCGCAAGATGGCGACCTCTCTAAAGCAAGGCCCTTGCTATATATATATATATAAAAGCATAATTTTAAGGCTACGAAAACCAAACGAATTTTATTTTATAGCGATTATACACTTGTATAAACATATTAATGGGTAGAATATTCAGATTCAGATTGACAATAAACCATGCCAGATATTACACACTGGCCCTTTAAGCTACTTTGCAAACAGTTGAGAAACCGAGATGTGACTGGTTACCTTGCTGAGTTTACAGTCACAGTTCACTGATTTGAGGTTTCTGTTCTCCCATCAGGCTGCTGCTCACTGCCAGTCCCACAAAGTGAGGTGAGCCTGTTGTTGTGTAAAGACGACCTTCGACCTGTAGTTCATACACCCTGCAACATCATGTGCAAGAAACAAAAGACTATAATAAAATGATAGCAGGAGGGGAGTGGAGATCTGAATGTTTAATACAATTATACAGAAAACAGCTGTACAATATACAGTGCACACACACACACTCACACACACTCAGTCTTTCTCGCACACACACACAGAGCCAAAGAGCACACGATGACTATAGCACACATTGCATGAACGAACACAGTGCTCAGAGGATCTACAGAGTTTTCACTGTCGGCCATGTTGGCTCCACCTTTCAGCTCACTGGCCGTTGCTATAGACACTGTTGTTTCTGTTGCCCTTGTCACCATGGTGATAATATGGATGACATCTTTATTCACAGTCAGAGAAAAGTGACAGTAAGGTAGTTTTATTAACGAAGCAACAGGAGCTGTCTGATCTCTGAGCATCTGTGTGCTTAAAGGAATATTCTGGTGTTTTCTGACGATCGCACTTCCCCCGCTGCTGTAAATCTGTTTTTTCCATTGGGGAGCGCTCGTGTCCACAGTTTCTACAATGATGGCTGAGAGTACAATGTTATGCTAGCCTATGGGTATATTGGCCAAAAGTACAAGACGACCCATGTTGTAAGAAAACAAAAAAGCTTCAGTTAAAGTGGTCACATGTAAACTCTGATTAGAAACCACTGATTCACTGCTGCTGCTCTCTGAGGTTCAAACCTTTGGCCACGCCCCGATCAGTGATGTCACAGCAGGTACAGGTCAGTTTGACATTACATTTAATAAACATTTGGTCTGCTTAGAACAAATGCATCTCTTAAAGTCACAGTGAAACAGCAGTTAGAGCATCTTCAGCTCCTGTAATGTGACAAACTCTCGAGGAAAATGGAGAATAACAACATGAGGAATTTAAATCCTTTGTGGGACTGATAACCCAGGGTCCCAATGGGAGGGGGGCCCGCAAAAAGCCTTAAATGAAAGTTTAGTTTGTGTTTTTTAATTGTAAGTAATTACTGAACAACTAGTACAGGGTCACCAGAATAGATCTTGGGAAATGTATTTTAAATTTCACTGTGTCTTTAAGAGGGTATTGTGATTTACGAGTGCTAGCACTATAGTCACCTTCTTCACAGGGACACAATGATGACCTTTGCTAAGCCACTTTCTCTAGTTTGCTTTAAACACACATATTTGGTACATATTGTTAGTCAGCTAACAGCCACGGCTCTATACACTGGCCATTTGCACATGAAATGCAAAAACACTCCAGCAGTGAAAGTCATGCAATTGAAACAAAAGAAATTCACTTTTCACACCTGTACGGGTGGTTGTTCTGCTTTTGGTCACATTTTTTTTTTCTTTATTTTTATTTTTTAACCTAATGGTCATGAAGCTGAGTGCTGAAATAATTTCAGCCTGCACTGACATCACTTTACACCAACTCCAGTGATTTTCCATGTGCATCTTTTGATTGGCTTTATCGCATCGTCTCTGAAAGCTGCTCTGTGTTCAGTCTGAACACACGTTTAAGATTGTACAGCAAAAAAGTGCCATTTTTAAGGTCTTTTCAGACCAAGAGTGATTAATTTGTGCGTATTTATTGCACATTAAGATAAAAAAAAAAAAAGATCTCTATGAGCCTTTCCACACTGAATCCAAAACGTTTGTATTTTGCAGTTGTTGTTTGTTTTTTTTGTTTTTTTTTTAATTTGTTTTTTGTTTCTTTGCACAGCTGGTTAGATATCCACAAATTTCAAATGCCATAAAAACAAGCCAACAACTTTTGCTCATGTGATCAATATATTTTCTCGGACTTCAACATCATAGTTGTCTTTATACTGTCCCATAACTATGTCTATATTGTTAATTGATCAATTTGTGGTCTCACAACACAGTGACAAACAAGGTTATAAAGACACAAACACAAACAGAGCATCTGAGAAAGTGTAACTTAGCAGTTAAACTTAACTGTGACAGTGAGTAGTTAGGCTAAACACACTTCGTTGTTTAGGTAACATATTAACATCCATGTGCATTGGCTAACGTTATGCTGTAGAGGATTTATGTGTCAAAAATGATATGTAGTCATTGTAAAAGTTAAACTATAAAACCTGACTTTATAGGATAAACAGTAATGTTACATTAGTTATTAACGCTGTACATACACATGGTCAGTCAACGGCTGTATGATGTGCTAACCTTTCATTTTCAGTACAAGAACACCAACATTTGTGTTGGTCTTGGTGTGAAAGGTTGAAAGCAAAAAAATCAACAATTTTTTGTTTGTTTTTTTCTTCCCATCCCTGGTGTGTAAAGGCTTTTCCCCTCATCTGTAACTTCCGTCCTAGGAAACAAAATATCACCGACCAATCAAGTAACAACAAGGCTAACAGTATACAGCCATGCTAGCGGCTCTGTGAGGCTACTTAGGCACAGCGGTGCTTTGAGCTAAATACTTTAACAATAGTAAAGCTAACATGCTAATATTTTGCAGGTATAATGTTTACTAAGTTGACATTCTGACATTCCCGTCTACACATATGCAGATATTTTCAAAATGAATATTTTCCCCCTCCGTTTAAAAAAAGGAAAATTCTGTCCACACAGCAATTATTTTACAAAATATCTCTGTACACACTACAATGCAGAAGTGATTCAGAGCGCCCTATTTAAACTGCTCTGGCCTGCCTACTGTTGCTGCTTCCTCTGCAAGCTGCTTTACAACCTGCCTCCACCCCAGCTCCTCCTTTTCATGCTGTGTCTGACTTATCAATGTCATTTCTGTTTGTCATTGATGCTGCTCTGTTCTGTTCCTGGGGCATCTTTGCTGCTGCTCTCCCTGCCTTAGGCTTTCCATGTAGGCGCATGGAAGGGCAGGGAGGTTTGCCCCCTTTGCCTCAGGCTTTCCTTGTTTGCGCGTGGAAGGGCAGAACAGTGTGCTCTCTTCACCTTAGGCTTTCTGCGTAGGCCTGGGAAAGGCAGAGAGGCCCCAGAACAGAGCCATACCGCCAAATATAATACTGCAAATGGAAATAAAGTTTTCTTTGACTAAAGTGGTCCTGACTAAACTCTGTTTGCTTGTGGACACAAGGCCAAAACAAAGAGGAAAATAAATGTTTTCAAAAATACCTGTATACATGTAGATGGGGCCTTAGTTTAGGGTGTTAGCATGCTAACATTGCTAACTGGTACTAAGCACATTGTACAGCTGAGGCTAATAGGAATGTCTTCAGTTCTGCAGGTTTTTTCCTCATGTATGTGATGACATCGTTGTTAAGACACTTCACTACAAGAAAAATAAAACAGCCTCTTGGTGGCGCTAGAGGAAAAGTCAGAGAATCACCAAAGTAGATACAATTCATCCTTCAGGAACCATGAACATCTGTACACAATTTCACAGCAAACAATCCAACAGTATCTCAGTCTGGAGTCAAAGCTCTGCCGCTAACGTGGCTAACAACAGCTCCGATATCCTGGAGGATGTTTTGATGATTCTCTGACAGCTCTGACATCACATATTTGGGGGCGTGGCCAGAAGCTCAATCTGCTTAATAATATGATCCCAGAACAGAGAATGAAGCAGAAATCACTTCTAACATAAGAGGTGTACAACCACACACCTGTCCCTGTGCTCAGCTTCATTCACAAAACCTCCGCAACCGCGTCTTCACAGCTCCATGTCTCATTCCTCCAGCTGACAGACATTAAGCCTGCCTTAACCATCAACAGCCACTCTTTGGTTTTCACCTGCCTGTCTTTATTTTTATTCAAATTTTGATATTTCCACTAATTTCACAGACATTGTTCCTCTGAGCTGCTAATAAAATCATAAACACTTTCACCACAGTGAACCATGGGCCGTGAAGCTGCTAAGAAGCTGTTATCTGATGAATGTCGTCACTTTGAATGTGATATTTTCATGGTCAGTTGTAAACATAAGGTCTAGTGGCCCTTTAGGGGTCACTGAGGGGCCTTTGAGTTGGCTGCTGTGTTTAAACAGAAGAGTCTGAACCCTCGTTGTCACTGCACCGCACCACCTGTTGACATGGTGATCAGCCACAGTCAGATACAGTGGTGAGTTCAAGGTGGAGCGCCATCAGGCGTTTTCAGGCACTTCATCACCGTCCTCCTCCTTCTCCTCCCCTGGCCCCGCCCCTGTAATGGTTACCACAACAACAGCTCAGCTCATTGACAGTTACGGTTTAAGAAATGTTTCCGAATGATGTCATGTTAGTACCGTTCCAGGTCAGGTGGACAGGTGACTTGTCTTCTTGTGTTTCATCAGGAGGACAGGCCTCAGAGTTCTGTGACTGGTCAGAGGTTTGTCCATCAGGGACACTGTGACTGGGTGAGGCGTGTGATTGGATATCTGAGTTGACATTAGACTCCTCTTCCTGTTGTTCCTCTTTCTCCTTATTGGCCAGCTCTGCGCACAAAACAGGAACATTTAAGTTACAGAAAACATGAATGCTTCACATCTTCCCTCCAGCAGCCCATAAGATGTATACAGTCAGTACAATGTCAGGTGGACACCCAAGATTAGAGTCACCAGTTCAGTATCTGATCAAATGTTTCCCTTCTGTTCCTGAGATAGGATGTTGAATAATGGCCAGAAATATGTTTTGTGAGGTCACAGTGACCTTGACTTTGACCTTCAACCACCAAATCCAAATCAGTTAATTCCTGAACCCAAGTGGACATTTGTGTCGAATTTCAGGCAATTCCCGCAATTCCCTTCTTGAGATATCAAGTTTGCAAAATGAGATGGACGCAAGGTCACAGTGACCTTTGACCACCAAAGTTTAATCAGTTGTTCCTTGAGTCTAAGTAGACGTTAAGATGGTTGTGCCAGATTTATTTTTAAAAATTCCTGCCAGGCGTTCTCGGGATATAACGTTCAAAAGAATGTGACCAACGACGCCACATTGACCTTGACCTTTGACCATCAAATTCTAATTGGTTCTGAATCGGTGGACTCAAAGTGGATGTTTGTGCAAAATTTGAAAAGAATTGCCTCAGGGTGTTCTTGAGATATCATGTTGACAAGAATGAGACAGATGCAAGGTCACAGTGACCTTGACTTTTGATCTTTGACCATCAAAATGTAATCAGTTCAGTCTTAGGTCCAAGTGAGTGTTTGTGCCAAATTTGAAGACATTCCCTCAAGGTGTTCTTGAGATATCATGTTCATGAGAATGGGATGGAAGGACAGACCAATGCATAAACTGAAAACTTGCTTGCGGCCGCAGCCATCACTAGCGCCTCCTTCTAAACACAACACAGAGAACTTAGCATGTAGCTACATGTAGCAGTGTATGTAACGTAACACACTTGTAGTAGTCGTGTTTTCAAGAGATTTTGCTAAAACCAAAATCTCAGAGGATCACCTGAGTCAGCAGGATCCATTGTCTTGGGACCTTGAATATCTGTACAAAATTTCATGGCAGTCTCTCCAGCAGTTGTTGAGATAATTCAGTCGGTGCCAGACCGACAGTTTTATGGTGAAGAGTCAGCCAAATGTTTCACCTGTTATCATCCGGCACTGTTTAACACTCCACTGAAGTCACCTTCTGTCAACACTAATTAGACTAATGACTGTCAGACATCAAAGGAGGTGCCCTACTGGGAGCAATGTCCCCTATTTAGCCTTTTTTTCGCCTCTGTGTAATGAAACAGAGCCAAGTCATTTTTCAAACCCAGGAAATACAGATAATGCAGTTTAAGAAGAGAAACATGAACAGAATTTATGGCCTTTTTGAGGGCTGATGACAACAAACTTAACGTACAGAGCTACAAATGTATGATTTTGAGTGTATTGTGCCATTAAATCCACTTGTGTGTGTGTGTGTGCGTGTGTACCGTGCACAGACAGCTCTTTCCATCTGTCCTTGTTGCTGCCGATAACGCTGGATAGGTGGAGCTTCATCGCCGGCAGGTCGATGGCTGTCAGGGAAAAGTCCAACTGTCCATCATCGCTGTTCCCGTGGCGATTACTACTGTGTCTCTGCACCGACTCCACGGTAACTGTACCGCTTCCTGTTAGGCTGCAACAGAGCAGAGTTACGGACCAGCAGGGGAAGGTCAAAACCAATGGTGCCCCACAGAAGTGTCCATATTCCGTCCAGTCATATAAGACGATGGCCTCGTCTTAAACAACCAGGAAGTCCATGTAAACAGGTGAAACTGATTTAAACCGCTAACTGTTTCTATTAATACTTTACATTTTAGAAAAAAATAGTACAGCTATTGGATTGGTACTTGGTATCGGCCAATGTCCTGACTTTGGATGTCAGAATTATAATCTGGGGAGAGAACATAGGATGAGTTTTCTAACACAGTTGCTCATCGTTCAGAGTGACGATTAAATGAGGAGGAGGGAACTAGTACGAGTTCAAGACCAATTTTCAACACCCACCCTTACATCTATCATACTTGTTGAGAAAGTATTTATGTGGAAGTGGAACTGTGATCACTTTTATGTTGTAACCACTTCCCTCAGAAGTATTAGTAGTAGCAGTACCTGGACCTCCTGTTTCCAGTTTCTTTGGCCTTCCTGTCTTCTTCTATCAGAGGACCAATCACCTTCTCTGTCGTGTCGATCAGGACACTGAAAGTCGGCTCCACGATAAAGTCAATGAAACCTGCAACCAGGAAAAAAGACGGATGAAGAAAGGCAAGAAATAAAGGTAGCCTTGAGGGTAACCTGTGAGGGTGACGTGTGCTTCAGTGTTTGCTTGTGGAGGGAAGCAGCTCTCTCAGGGTGTCATGGTGAAGACGGCAGAAGGCAACGAGTGATGATAGCAGTAGAATTAAGTGTCTAGATGAGCTTAGTTCAACGTCATGAGAAGGCCATGTTTGTTTGTTTTTGTGGTGAAGACTGCAATAAAGCCATCGCTGGTGAATGGCACCTGAACGCCTCGCCATCCTTCCTTCTGCAGATTGGACTGGAATACTAGAAGCTAGTAACCAGCTAATAACAAGCCAAGCTAATTTTATGCTAATAAACCAGCGTGTCCCCAGCTACGGTTCGGAGCCAGTAAAATGTCACTGAGGGAGGTAATGTCACATTACACTGAATTTGTGAGAGGAACTTTCTTTTTCTTGCATGCCTCCATGGCGAATCCAGAGACAGAGAGAATTCTAGATGAATTGAAGCCATAGAGATCCACGTGTAACAACGGCAAAACTAAATCAAAACATCTGATTACAAACTTTCACACAATTCGTGCAGTATAAAACAAGTCTCATTTATCCAGTGGTATGCTGAGCACTTCCCAGACAGACAGTCCTTTCTGACAGGAAGCTGAACAAGGAGTGAAACTTGTTAATGCTCTCTACAAAGCCAGACTCCATTGACAAAAACAGTAATTTTACCTCACTGAACACAGGAGCTGCAGGTTCACTGCTGAACTGATCAGTTAGTTTGACTGTGTTATTGTGTGACTTTGTGTTATTGTGTGATTTTGATGAATCCGAACTATCCCTTTGAAACACCAAAACACTACCAATCAAGGCAGCCTAAAGGGGCGATCACACAGAAATGAGATACTAGAGACGCAGATGCTTCAAAGACGCTTGAAACGCTGGAAGAGCTTATTCAATGTGCACTAGCTACTGGCGTCTGACACTCAAAAAATTGAAAATATTTTAACTTTTCAGCGTCTACGCATGTCTATAAACGCACGTCTAAAAAGAAGCGTCTACAAAAACATGCATCTAAAAATACGCTTGAACGCCGGTCAGACGCGCCATATCATAGGGAAACAATGGTTTTACTGGCGTCGCATTTCTGGCGTGTCATCTCGGTGTGATCGCTCCCTTAGACCAGCAGCTCCCATGTTTGACAAGATAAAATTACTGCTATTGTCGGTGGAATTTGGCTTTGAAGAGAGCAAAGATAAATTTCAGTTTTAGTTCAGTTCCCCATTGGAAAGGGCTGCCTGTTTGAGAAGTCCTGAGCCTACGACTCCATAAAAGAGACTTGGATTGTACTGAACAAGTTGTGTGACACTTTGTAAACAGATGTTTTGATATAGAATTCACTGTTGTTAAACGTGGACCCCTATGACTTCAATTCATCAATAATTTTCTCAATTTTTAGATTCTTTGTTCAGCGTGGAAGCATGCGAGGAAAACAAAGTTTTCTTCATAAATTCAAAATAACACAGGCTGAGTGACTGATATACTAATGATCATTTGGGGGCGTGAAGTATTTCTTTAATAATCAGACCTATCCCTCAAATGTCTGTGAATGAGATCAGTTCTTCAAACCACCAGCAGATGCTGTGGTTGAACTCAGGTTAATGAACATCAACAGCCTCCTGTCAGGAGTCAGTGGTATCATCCTCCTTGTGTCTGTTACTAGTTAACGAACTCCTCACCTGCCTGCTGTCCTCAGTTGTTATTGGTTGATGGTAGTTCTTACCTATCTGTGACTGGGCGATCATGGTGGCTTTGCGGTCACAGAGAGGAGAGAAAGGAAGGCCGAGCTCCACCTCTTTATCTCCCTGGAAGAGAAACAGTCACCACGGCAACATGAACATGGTGTGATTTCTTTTTTTAAGTCCTCAAATCAACTGTGTGATATTTACATCCACGTTTTGTCACTTGAGCATAACAAGCAAACAGTGTGAATTCAAACAGACAGAGAAGAAAAGCAATCTGACCACACAATAAATTATTACCTTTCCTTTTGCAAATAGAACCATATCATTAACAGACTAACAGACAAACAGTTAAAATAGTCCCATTTAAAGGAAAATGTTGTCAGTACGACGTTTGAAGCTCTGTGGTTCATGCAAATTTTGCACTCACTACTTTTGTTTTAGAGATTCTGAGAAATGAGGACTCCCACAAAACAACCAATATCAGAACAAGCTGTACAGCCTCCTGCAGCTTTCCAATAAACACAGTTTTTACATGAATCAGTTTAGAGTAAATAACCAAAAGTATCCACCTGTAAGCACCACTGCACCTAACTGCGTAGGGATCTACATCCAGCATCATTGAAATAAATTGGAATTATTCTTTATCATAAATAGATCTCTTTTTTTAATTCAATCAAATAACTGCAAAGAGCATAATAAAGTAACGAGAAACTGAAGCAGGCAGATACATTTTTTTTAAATTTAATTCAACTGAATCTATTTCAGTGCCCCAGTGTTGAGTCCGGGAAGCTGTAAATGAGTGAACATTTTAGATCTTCCAGTTCCCTCGTCTCAGAGTCAGTGGGTTGTTGGTTAGGTGCCTGAAATAAGATCTGTGGTTAACACAAGCTTAAGAGACTTTCACAGTTTTGTCAGTAAATACCTCACTTGTCTGTTCTGAAGCTTTTATGTGTCTCATAAAAGCTTCAGAACAGACAAGCGGCTAAATGAGATGACAGAACATCATCACGCCGAACACGGCTTTGCAGCCTCATTGTGGCTGTGATGTTGTCATACGACCTTGCCATTTAGTTTTTTTACTTCTGACGGTTGAATGTATGCTTCAAAAATCATAAAAGCGATGGTTATTGATAAAGATCATCTTGCTGAACAAAATGCCTAACCACATGAAAGACTGTTCTCAACAGAGCTTATATTCTGCAATAACCTAAAATCAAATGAAAAAATCCCAGCGGCGTTTTGATGAGGGAACCAAGGCGACACTAACTTCCACATCCGCCTCCAATAAAACTTCCACCCTGGAACACTAGAGGCCATACACATGCCGCATTGTTAACCGCCTGCAAAACACAAGGCCAGGCGCAGCGTGCGACTCTCATGTCTTTCCTGTGCCAGCTTTCAAGAGTGCAGAGCTGATCTTCCTTCAGGCGCTGTTTGTGTGTCGGCCTGTTGTCAGTGGGACAGATGTAAAGCTCTGGCAGCCCTGCACTAACATGATCAACTTATTCAAAATATGTATCACAGACTGATATTTACAGATGAAGGCTATGATTGGTTGGTCATCATCACATGACATGCAGTTTGTGCTGTTGCATTTCAAAAGTTGAATTCAGTTTATCTCTGGGTGCAGCCGGTGCGCCCTGAAAAACAGGCACTTGGGAACACATGCTGCGATGGCATCGCTGTGGGGTTTGAGAGTGCCTGCTGTGCATCTACAATGAATTTGAGGGCGCAAAAAATGCGGCATGTGTACGGCCCCTTAGCTAGCAGCTAATTTGCATCTGTTGACCCTGGGCAGGTAAACAAAAGCAACAAACAGAAAGTGGAGTAGAAGCCAAAAGTGGCATGAAAAGAAGAAACTCGAGTAAAGTAAAAGTACCTCTAATTTGTACTTAAGTGCAGTACTTGAGTAAAAGTACATAGTTACATTTTGTCATTAGTGTGTGTGTGTGTGTGTGTGTGTGTGTGTGTGTGTGTGTGTGTACCTGTCTGAAGAACTCCTCCATCAGACTGTGAGTCCAGCGGTAGTGCAGCGGCCAGGCTTTGGCTGGATGACTGATGTCTGCAGCGTGAAGCATCAGAGACAAAACCTTCACTTTGTCTAGACTGCAGAGAGAAAGACAACAAAGACAAAAGTCATTTTAAAATGATTCAATAATAAACTGTAACAATGTTAAGTAGTTGGACCGGGCAACAGTATTGAGTTACCCTTTAAACCTCCAGCAAAATCTGGTGTAATGAATCTGACACTGAATGGAAAAGAAAAAGGACTGCTGCCCCGTATGTTCAACACACAGTGTTGTGTCTTTTATTTTGTATTTGGATCTGAGTGTGCAGAGTACACTTCTCCAGACAGCCACTGCTGCAGTAACACAAGCAGAACCAGCGTGCCGACAGGCTGATGACAGCGTCTTCCCCGAAATCTCATCCGAGCGTGAGCTGAGCTGCGTGACAGCTTCCCTCCCTGCACACCTCCTCTCCTCCAGCAGGTCTGACACGCAGCGGGGGGAAGCTGGACTCTGGTCAGAATCATTAACATTGCTGTGAAAGCCCCTACAGGGACGCTCAGAGCAGTCTGCTCCAGCAGCCTGCAGGACCTTATGTTGGCCATTTCACCAAACTCCCACTGATGATCTTCATCAGATGGAGCAGACACACGCAGTCTGCCACAGTGCACTGATGGAGCCTCTATAAAGCTGCTGCAGCATTTTATATAATAATCTGCCCTGAAAGGTGAGATGAAAAAATGATTTCATCTGAGTGTTGGAAACACTGAATGAGTGCAGTCCAGGCAGGATGACGATGGTCAGGTTACACAGAGAGAATTAAAACTGCAACTGACTCCAGGAATCACAGCATCAGTTTCATATTATATCAAGATATTTCTCCTCATCACCAGACACCAAATGATTGTCTTGTTACAAGAAACTCTTCTTAGAATGGAATAAGTGTATTTCACAATTCATTTGAGATTAAAAGGGTGAATTTTTCAGTCACTGCTTCATTGTTTTTACAAGGAGAGCGAAATATTATGGTGAATTTAAGTCTGGGCAGAAGTGATGAATCGTTTTGAGCTACAAAGAGAGGTTAAATTGCTCAGATGGCTGATATATGATCCTGACTTCATCCAGCATCCAGCATCACAAGATCATGGATTTAGACAATGGACCTGTTCTGGTGCCTCCATGTGCAAGATTGTGGAAAAATGTGAGCTTAAAAGTTTTGATAATCTATGTCAAACATAAGGCTTCAGTGGGCAGGACGTTTACATGTATTTACAGTTCTGTAAAAAGGTAAAAGGTATTAATCCAAGAGAACCACCAGCCGCCAGTCATATATTTATTGATGCTTATAACTCAGGCAGTAATAAAGGTTCAATCAGCAAGTTAAACCATGGCATCACATCTCTGAATAAGGACACTGCAGATGATGTGAAGCAACGATGGGAAAAAGAGCTGGACACTGAAAAAACTGAGGACATGTGGCTGAGTGCCTGGGAAATGCCACAGTCAACCTCCACTCACTCCTGGACCTGGAGAGACTTCTGCTGGGGAAACCTGATTCGCGTTTTCATCACACCCAAACAGAAGTCTAAACAAACTGGCACCAACCAACCAACTGGCTCTGCTGCTGGAGGGACTGTGGAGAAATTATGGTCGACCATGCCCATGTTTTCTGGTCTTGTTTTTCTATTCTATTTTCAAAAACGTTGGGTTTTAGTTTTAGTTTTATTTACATCCCTTTTTCTTGGACATATTCCTGATGGACTACGTAAAGATGATATCTATCTACTAAAGATCCTGCTGGCAGCAAGTAAAAAGGCCATTACAAAATACTGGCTCTTAAAAACTGTCCCACTGCTCGCCTCTTTGTTAATATTGTTAAACACTTACATCTTCCAGAACAGTTGACCTACTCCATATGATTTCAAGAAGAATTGGGCGAATAACAGTGGAGAAAATGGTGTGTTTATTCAGCCAATGAGACAGATGATGATTGTTTGTACCATATATGACACCCAGCTCTAAATTAGGAAACTGTGTCATGACTTTGTGAACATCCTATGACCTTATATTTGTCTTTTTTTTTCTTGTGCACCTCTTTTCTTTAAAAAAAAAAGAATATTCACAAAGAAAAAGATAACAAGATTAACAAGATAGCATTTTATCTTATTACATATATCTTGTTATACAAAACATCAACATGTATATTTTTTAAAAAAAACTGCAGTATTTCTTTACTGCATATATGTCTCATATTAAGGAGAGACACTGCAGGTCAATGTATGCAAAATCTGAGAAATAAAGTACACAGTCTTTGTTCAAACTTCTTCCAAACTGGATGTTACAAAGGCAAAGGATGAGCTCAGTGTAACAATATGGTCAAAGGGAATTATTTTTCTCATCCACACACTGGAAGTGTTTGATCAACGATCTCATCACGATATGATCAGATGTCCTGGAACCTAATGATGAGATTTCATGTTTGCTACTCTGTCATTCCTCCTTATGAAACTCTTGTGTTCACTTGTTCTGCTTCAGTGCACGTGATGTTTTACCAGCATGGCACAACCCACAAGGACATTTGATCATATAAAGATCATTTGCATTAGCATGTACCAAGCTGTCTCTACAGTAAGTCTACGTCCTCTTCAGTAAACTATGAGCGGTGGTTCTTTTGAATCCATAGATATTGTCGGGTCTGATCAAAACCTCTTCCAAATGATGAATGTTCATTCGTAAGATCAAAACTTTTTGGAAATAATCTTGTAAATAGCCTTTATTGTGTAGGGAGCCTGAGGTGTTTCTGGGGGTTTCCTACGTTTGTCTTGTTCCTTTGTTCTTTAATTTGTGGGATATGTGGCATATGGTGCACAGGCTGTTGTCAGTTACTGAGAAACACACCCACAGCTGATTAATCCTGCCACACCTGTGCACAACAGTGAAACGGTTGGAGCAGTTTCTATGTAAACTCACTGTTGGAGATAAAGGTGTTGAACACTTTTGATGAAGGTCCAGGACGACCGAAATGTTAGTGTTATTAATAAATTGTGAAGCTGAACAGGAGCAGTGTGCAGGATTATCTGTCGCCCCAATTTTCTGAAATGTATGTATAACTATGCTAACGATTCATTATCTATTCAAATACGTGTTGATTTGTGCACATTTCTATAGCAGAAATCTGAACACTGGATAAAGCCATGCGCAGAATTCTTGTTTTACTTTGTCAACACATTAACAGTTTTTAAAGAGAAGGTTGTTGCTTTACATGTAGACCTAAAATGTTATTAAGAATATACAGTTTAAAATGTTATAAAATCACAATACACTGGCTTAAAGTGTGAGGAGAAACTAATTTTGAGAGAATGGCCTTTAAAGATATGTATTGTAAAATTCCATACATTTTAAGACAAAAAGTGAGACACTACAGGTGAATGGGGAAATTTTTTTGACCATTAGATATCACCGTGAAACTCCCCAAAGTTACACCAAGACTATTATTTTTTAGTAGGCTATAATAAGGTTTCTGAAATTTAATGTTTAAATATGCAAATTCAAATTATCTAATTAAATATGCGCTTAAATATGCAAGACAAGTTATAGAAACAAAACAGCCCAAAATCTCAAAATGTATGTTTTCAGCTCACCCAAACATACAGAATTTGTCTTGTTACCAACAAACCACGTTATGGCAGGAAAAGTGTCTTGGTTTTGTGCAAAAGCAGGTATGTTTTGCGACACAGATAAAATGACATATTATAAAAAGAAATGAGGTCACGGGGTCAGAGGTCACAGCTGCAGCACTGACCTGTGTGTCTGTGTCAGGGAGTTCCTCATGGTCTTGATCTGCTGGAAGTGACAGGACATGTCTGTGGACATCACCATCTCTATCACCAGAGCCCTCAGCTCCCTGCCAGCAATCAGTACACATGATCAACACAATCAGTGATCGATCACCATGGCAACTATCAACTCATCAGTGACATGTGGCCCGTGTGTGTGTGTGTGTGTGTGTGTGTGTGTGTGTGTGCACCTCCAGTCGTCCTTGTTCAGGTTCACCAGGATGTTCATGTCCTCCTCTGCCATCAGCCTGTAGGCGGCGCTGACGTGGTGGTTCTCCAGCACCGACCTGTCGTTGTACAGAATGGCCACCTCTGACCTGATGGACACACACGACATCCAATCAGACGCTGACGTTTGCTACAGTCGCATTATACATAGAAGTTGTACATACATGTTCTTGTTATTCACCTGAGGCCTGGGATAAATCACCATGGTAACTGATACTGAACAGCTAGTGTAGAGTGTGAGATCACAGCCTGTGAACACCCCGACCTCTGGCTAATCAGACCACTGAAGAAAAACCTATCCATGGACAAGAGCCTGGAATCTCAGGTAAAACACAGTAGCCTGTATGTTGTTTGAGGTCAGTAGAGTCATTTCATTATTTCCACTGGTTTTAAAACAGCTTCTAACAAACACAGATATCCTTTACACACTAAACACATGATTTTAACTTGTGCAAAGTTTATTTCGGTCCACAGCGACAGTGTCGCTATTTTAACACTCTGATTCATCACTGCAGCTCAAAATAAGATGAGACACCTGTGTGATGAGGACGAGGAAAAAGATAATTTTTTAACTAGTAAAACAATCCACACACTGTTAATGGGCTCCCGTTAGTATAACAGACCTCATCAGTCATTAACTGGGATACTTCTCCACCCTTTACTCCAGCAGCAGAAACAGTCTGGTGTTACTTTAAAGTCTTTTATGTGACAAATTCAGAAGAGTTTCGTCATCTTTCATCATCGTCATCTCTTTACTAATGTCACATACAGCCTGGTGATATCTACACGTGATGTAAGGCTCAGCTGGCGGTGACTTTTTGAACAGCATTTTAAATGTTTCTACATTTTCCATGATTAGATTACAGATTACACCTCTGCAGTTATCCAGGGGGACAATGTGACAGGTTAGTCAACCAGATAATGAAAAGATATCCTGGGTAAGCTGAAGTGGCTTCGTAGTACAGGCGTCTGGTAAAGAGGTTCATTCAATGTTTTTGAGCATCCAATGTTTCACTTCTCTTCTGTGACGACAACGCTCGGTTGACGACTTTGGTCCACAGTGAAATATCTCAACAACTACTGGATGGTTTGCCAACAAATCTGTCACAGATGTTCATGTTACCCGGAGGATGAATTGTAATAACTGGTGATTTTCTGTCTTTTAATGCAGCACCATCATCAGGTCAACTATTTAAGTGTCCAGTACTTTGGTTTGTGACCAAATACCTGCAGAACTAATGACATTCACATCAGCCTTTGTCTTTCAAATTTGCACCAAAAGACCTGAAATCATGAAGGGGTCATGTCTTATATTTGTAAAACAGAGACAAGTTGAAGTCAAATATAAAATCATATCTGTGAGTCTGTGAGAAAACAGCTGTCACTGTCCAATCAGATGCTTCGATCATCTGTACAGAATAGTGTGATGATGTCAGCGTCCATGTTACCTGGTGTGGATGTGGAAGTTGTTGGTGGTTCCTGTGTGTTCGAAGTCGTGAATCGCTGCAGCAAAAACCATCGCCAGGATCTCCAGCTCGCTGAGCCAGTGCTGCACACACACACACACACACACAGAGTTAACTGAGTGGGTTAATATCAGTCACACTGTGGAAGAACTTCTACAGTGTGACTGTCCATAGAGACAGAGAGACACAATCGAGTGACAAAATTATGTCAGTGTGTGTGTGTTACCATCAGTCCGGTGTGTAGCATCAGGAAGTGTGCGGTCTGAGTGACATCAGCGGCGTGGATCAGGTTGTGGTAGGGGTTCCTATGTTTGCTGTAGCCGTTCTCCAGAGCTTCAACAAACTGCACCAGAGCCTGCACCGGGATCTGGACACAGAACCACACGGAGCGCTGTGAGTACAACATGTTGTCTATGTGGATACTCAGTCTTCCAGAACCAAAGACATCTAGTAGCTCTACACGCTAGACTGTTTGTTAGCTAGGTGAAGTAACGTCCTGGAAGTAGTCTGGCACATAACTGCTCCATAAAACCACAACTTTGGTTTTTGTATGACTAAAACAAACAAGACTGTGCATGTGTATTAGTGAGCTTTACAGTGTGTTCCAGTACCCATATTACCGTATCATTCAGTATGCCAGAAGAAGATTTAGTATGTCCCAATGTGTAGTATGTCTGATGCAGTGTGCCAAAAATACCAGGATGTTCTCCTGCATCCAGGCTCATTTTGTTGCATTCACGCCAGCATGATTTTTTGGCTATTCTGACCCACAGTCCCACAAGATTCATCACGTGGCCTGAGCTGCAGACAGATTACAGCTCACTAACAGATGACAGAAGCTGCAGTTACAGATGACAGCATGATTATGTGCAAGTGCTACATTTTTTAGTGACTTGTGTGTATAATTAATACACATTTTTATATATGTGTGTGTGTGTGTGTGTGTGTGTGTGTGTGTGTGTTAATTTTGTGCTTCTACAGGTGACGTATGCATAAGAAAGAGGGGAAAAGTTTAAAGTGCAATGTTACAAAGAAGTAACTGCATCCTCCATGCAACAATACGTACTTGGAAAGTTGCAGTATGTACTAAAAGTAAAAATTAAAGTATGGAACGCAGCTTCAGACAGAGCTAGGCTAGCTGTTTCCCCATTTCCAGTCTTTGTGCTAAGCAAAGCTACTGAGCTACATTTAATTGCAGCCCAAGTCCTCACTCGTCATGAACCTTTTCATAAAGAGCTCTACTAGTACACCTAGCTCCACCCATCCTGACACAAGGCCCCACCCACCACACAGGTGTTAACATATGAAGCTGTGTGTACCCTGAACCTGTTGATGAGGTCATAGCGGGTCAGCAAGTCGTAGACCAGGAACTTGAGGGCGTGATCTCCGGTGGCCTCGTGGAAGGCAAAGACATCGAACGACCACTGATCCACTTCCTGGAAAACAACCAGTAAGATTCAGACTGGACATTCAGTAAAAACACAGATCCAAAAAGGTTTGAATGCTGTGTAAATATAAACAGACTGGAATTGATTTGCAAATTGTTTTGACATATAGTCAGCTGCATACAGTAGAAAGACACGATACTTAATGTTCAAACTGATCAACTTTATTGTTTTTTATTAATATACACAAACTGAGATCACCTCCAAAGATCTGGGCCTCTTCATATCAACACAACACAGACAACCCTGGAGTCCACCAGTTACATTAACATTAAATATCTTGTCTTTGCACTGTATTTAATAGATTCATCGCATTCTGTTTTATTTACATTTTACGCTGCGTCCAAACATTTTTGGAATTGGGGTTGTGAAACAGGACAGCACAGTGGTCTTCAGTCAGTGTAATGTGGGATGTGTGCCAGTAGAGGGCAGTGTGACTGTAACGTTTGCTCACATCGAGAGGTCAAACAGCATATCCTGTTAAATTAATGATTATAATTATCCATTAGAGCATGATGACATTTTAAATGGCTGGGATTATGATTCATACAGTGGGCCTATTGTCTTCCAAAAGTTCTTATTGTTTTCCGCTTCTGTTTTACATCATTATAAAATCATTAATAAGAAACGGCTGCAGAATAATTACTGATTCATTTCAGTTTTTTCTCTGAGTTTGTGCAGGAAGCGCTGAGGGGGAAACATATGTCATCACACACACGACACGTTTTTTTCTTCATCCACTTCCTACTCTCCTTCCTTATCTCCTCATTCCCTTCTCTTCCTTCTTGTCTTTCCTTCCTCCTCATCTTCTTCTCTCAGTCCCTTACTCTTCCTTCCCTTCCCATACCTCCTTCCTTTCTTTCATTGCTCCTCTGTTCCAACTCCCCCTTTAAGGATGCTTTACTTTTTGCCATCGTGTCTACTCCTCGCTCCTCACTCATTGTCTTTAGCAAAGCCAGTTACGATGCCACATGTGAGGTGCTGCATTTTTATGTCACATCACTTGATGAAAAACTTCCATGTAGCAAACACCTGTGTTTCCTTGCTCTAAGCCCGCCTAGAAGCCTCCTTACCTCCTTGCTCCTCAAGGTCCTTTTAAGAGACTGGAAGATTTTTTAATGATGGCTGGGAGGGAACAATTTCAGGGTTATGTGAGGAGAGAGGACGCAAGGAAGGATAAGTCAGCATAATTAAAGCACACTTGATTTCCCCCTCTACCTCTTCATCCCAACATCCTCCTACCATCTCTAGCTCCTAATTTACCACTGCTTTCCTTCCCTTTCTCATCCTTTTGGTCTTCAACGTGTACTCCTCTGCCTCCTCCTTTTTGTCTCATGTCCTCCTTTATCTCCTCTTTACCTTTTTTACCTCCTACTTTTCCTTCCCTACCTCCTATGTTCCCTCCTTACCTTCTCCAATCATCTTTCTTCCTTCTACACCACCTACTTTTCTCCCCCTCCTCCTTCTTTTGGTCCTCAACGTTGCCCTCTCTGCCTCCTTATTTCCTTCTTTACCTCCTACTTAAGTTTCCTACCACTTCTCTTCCTTCCTTTCCTCATTTTCTACACTTCTGTCCTGTTTTCATCTCTACCTTTCCCTGTCCTCCCTGCGTTCTCTTTTCCAACACCACTTTTTCATTGTTCTCTCCTCAGTACCTCCTTCTTTCCTTCTCGTTCTCCTCCTTCTGATCACTTCCTTTCTTTTCCTACTTCCTTCCTAATCTCTTTCTCTACCTCCTCTTTTCCTTCAAGTCATACTTTCCTTCTTTACATCCTATGTTCCTCTCCTACCTCCTACTATCATCTATAACTCATTCTTTGCTTCTATACTTCCTACTTTCCTTCCCTTCCAACACTTCTTTGTCCTTACCTCCTCATTTTCTAATCCACTTCTTCATTTTCCTCTCTACTTTCCTTCCCCTTCTGCTTCTTGCATTTTCCCTTCTGCATCTGCATCCTTGCGTCCTTCCATATCTCCTTATTCAGTTTTATTTTCACTTTGGCTAATACTTTCCTGCATCCTCTTCACTTTCCTGTCTTTACCTCTCTCCTTTCATTCCCACCTCTCTCCATTCCTTCCCTTTCTTTCACTCCTCAGTCCTTTCCATAACTTTTACAGTCTTTATTCATTATTTATTTATTTTCCTTGCCTGCTGCCTCCTTTCCTTTCAAGTTTCTGGTGAGAAAAAAACTGTCTTCCAGAGCAGGAACTGACTGACTGAAAAAAAAGTATATTTATGTTTTTAAAAATAAATAATAAAGTGATGCAACTTCCTGCAGATGGGACTGCAGTGATAAAACAGTTTTTACCTTCAGAGCTGTCAAAGCTGTGGGAGGGTAGGTCAGACCAGCCATGTTGGACGTCCGTCTGTACATCCTAATGTCACACACACACACGGATAAAAATATCATGCACAAATCTCACACCTTGATACAGACAGTTGCATGCACATAAACACTCCTCACGCAGACCTCCAGCCGCCCTCCTCCACAGTTTGTGACCAGGATGGATTGGTGGTCGTCATGGTAACCGTGTTCCAAACACACATGGAGAGAGAGCGCGCTCGCTGCCTCGGTGCAGCAGATATTTTTTGATTTCATGCGTCATTAAGCCGCAGCAGATGAACTGATACTGTTCTATCACTGCGAGTCATTTACACTCTAATGACACTGGACCTCATGGTTTCCCTATATGATCTCCATCTCCAGCTCGCCGGCACGCTAACGTCATTACACTTCATGTTCGACCTCGTAATCACATCTGCGGCGAGGTCGGGGCCGGATGCCTTCTGATGTTTATTTGGAAGAAGTTGATGATTGTTTTCTGCTTCGTCTTCAGGTGTTCCAGATTACTGCCGGAGACAAAAATAACTCTGGGAACATTTCAAAGTGTCGCTCTTTGGTTCGAGACAATCGTCTGACTGGACTTTGACGAGTCAGTTATTAATATATTGCACTGCACGGCCTTGATTGGATTGTTAAATATGTGATTTCTAACCACAGTCATGAATGTGCTGCTCTAACAGCCTTCACTCCTGCAGCAGATTAAACACGAGAACATCAGTGACATCTAACACTGGTGTTGTAAAATAAGGTCTGAGCTCACAGTCAGTCCTCTAGTCCATCCCAGAGGTGTCGAATGTGTTTGAGGTCAGGGCTCTGTGCAGGCATGTCAAGTTCTTCGACACCAAAAACAGTTTCTTTATGCAGCTTTGTGCACAGAGGTTATTCATATTCTTTTGCCCAAACACTGCATCTCCCAGCAGAAACACTTCAAAATGAAAAGTGTATGGTAAATATTTGTAGAGCTTGAACGATGGCTCTCTCAGCTGTGTTTCTTCTTGCCTTTTCTGCCTCTCCGTCCCTCCTTTCAGCTCCTGCATCTGTTCTTATTCCTGGGTCGTCAGAAACGGACACTTTGTCACGCCCCTTGGCATCTCATAGTAACATACAAGGCAACCTCTAGCTCATCTATGTGCTGGATATTGTGAAATTGTTGCTGTTAGGTTTAAGCAACAAACCTACTTGGTAAGGATGACCTAAATACATCCCGTGACTTAGTGCATGACAACCATTAACTTCTGGTTCCACGTAGGACAGAACCTGTGGTCACCTGGATAAACGTTCAATTTTGTCTCTCTTGGCGTCAGCTGTTGCGCAGATGGGTTTACACTGTTACATGAAAGCCTGATGACGCCAAAGGGTGCCTTTAGCGTCAATATCACACACCGCAGGGCATGACAAAGTGGAGGTATTTGATGCCCAGGAAATGAGAACAGGCTGGCATCTCTATCAAGCTTCATTGCCGTACTCCATCTGTTCACCAGATGCCCTGGGACCTTACTCATCCTGCCCACCTGACTCCCTCATCTTCCTGCTCACCTGCGTGTCTCACTTCCCAATCACGCTATCAGTGTTTATACCACCCTCTTTCCCCCAGTCAGTCGCCAGATTGTCTCGTTTGCATGCGCCCTGTAGCCGATATTCTGCCTGCCTGATGATTCTCTGCAACAGATGATCCCGCTGCCTCCTCGGTTTATTTCATTTTATTTTGTGACTTTAGTGTTTTAAAGGGTCAGTTTGGCTTCACCAAAGCCACAATAACATGAACTAACTGACTCTGCAAACTAAAATTACTGTTTTTGTCAGCGGAGTCTGGTGGCTTTGGAGAGAGGATAAATAACAGCTTCCAATCAGAAATTACTGTCCATGCCAAGGTAAAGCAGTGAGAGTGTTCTATAGCGTACACTTAAACTGATATTGTTTTTTTTTAGGTGGATAAAACTGAGCATAGAGTCTGACTTATCAATGTCATTTCTGTTTGTCATTGATGCTGCTCTGTTCTGTTCTTGGGTGGTCTTTGCTGCTGCTCTCCCTGCCTTATGGCTTTCCATGCAGGCGTGTGGAAGGGCAGGGAGGTGTGCTCTCTCTGCCTTATGGCTTTCAAGTAGGCATGCAGAAGGGCAGGGAGGTGTGCTCTCTTTGCCTTATGCTTTCCATGTAGGCTTGTGGAAGAGGCTTTCTGTGTAGGCCCGAGGAAAGGCGGAGGGGCCCCAGAACAGAGCCATACCAACAAACATAATACTGCAAATGGAATTAAAAGTTTTCTTTGACTAAAGTGTCCCTGACTAAAATACATTTTTTTCCACAGCAGTACATTGCTTAGCTTCAGTGACAGTACTACACTGACTATGGTTAAGTACCCAATGCAACCCCACTACAAAAACTCTGAACTGTCTAAATCTGACTGCCATTGCTGTGTGCGTTTGGGTTGTGTTCAATCAACTTGCTCACGTAACAAACTTAACTTACTAATCAATCAGCTCCTCTTGACCTCTATTATTGAAATATAAAGTCAAATTGAAGTAAAAAATTTTACCTCTCCACAAATATCCCAGCTTGCACTGCATGGACGATGCTCCTGAATCTTGGCTTCTCCTCGGGGCGACGTTTGGCCACGCCCATCTTCCTGCTGAAGGTACATGCCAGCCAATCACGAACTTCGCTGGGCACTGACTCCGCCTGCAGGTCGCTGAGCTCGTCCTCGGTGTCCAGCAGACGCCTGCAGGACAAACAGAAACACCCGTCAGTCACAACTGGGACAACCAATGAGGAGGATTTATTTAGCTTCACATCCATCTGTCAGTCAGTCAGTCAGTCTTACTTGGTCTCATCAGTGTAAACAGCGTCCAACATGGCAGCAGCGAGCTCCAGGTTCCTGCGGAGCTCCTGCAGGTCCACGACACCCCGGTCCATCTGCTCCAGGACCCCCTTCAGCCTGATGACACAAACACACACACACACACACACAGGTCACACACAGTACACTCATGTGCAGCTATGATCACCAAATAAAGTAAAACACAATTTATTCAAAGTGTCTATTAACTCATCAGTTACAGATTTTATGTGTTGGAAAATTTTCTCTGCCTCATCCCCCTCATAACTTTTATTTAAATGTGGCATTTACTGTCTGATCCATATGTAAGAAAACCTGATCATTCAACATAATAACTGCACTAATAATTAAAATCCAGCTTTGGAACAGAGACTTTCTCGACATTGTGCCGTGTAGCTCACTTCATTTGTTCAGGTAAGTTTTTTTTGAAAACAGACTTATATTATTGCTTTTTAATATTTATGTTTCATAGCAGTCTGTAGAAATCACCATTTCCTACTGTCATTGTTAGTTCAGTCACATCTTTAATAACAGCAGGACCGAATGGACTGAACTCGGTCAAGATTTAGACAGCAGAAAGATTAAAAAACAGTTACAATGACTTAATACAAATGCTGCTCCAGTTGTTTTCTGCATTCTTGCTTTTCTTTCTGCTCACAAAGTAATCGTTATATTATACATACAGACCCATATGGAAGCAACGTGCTGCCACACCAGGGGGAAAAAACTGATCGGTATCATCTACATGAAAAGTTTCATGTTATAACAAGATGTTTTACGTGTTTTTTCTTGTAAAACAAAAAAAGAAAGAAACATTTCACTCTATTACGTGATAACATATTGCTATAATGTGAAACCTCCACCCAACCTTTCCCTGCTGACTTTGATGGAGAATCCTTCGTGTAGACCAGCAGTCAGCAACCTTTACATTTAAAGAGCTTTTTTTTATTATTTGCCTGGAGCCACAGTACATATTTTTGCGTCATAATAAAGGTGACTCAGCCTGTTAGGTCTGAATAAGCCCATCAATATTACGAATAGTTCTAATGAGCATTCATTAATATGTTTTAGTACAAGGTAGCTACACACAGTGGGCTATTTATGATTATTTGGTACTTAAACTTTGTAGCGTTGGTGGCGAAAGCAAAGAAATCTGTCCAATCACTTTTCTGTTTTCCTCTCATACTTCACTTTTCTGTTTTCCTCTTTTCTGTTTTCCTCTGATACTTTTTCAGATTTTGAATCAATAGCTACCCTAGCAAGGGAGACACCGCTGTTTACTAGCCACCACTACTTCATCAAAATCTGGGGAGACGGCATCAGGCCGTAGGCGTATGACACACACTTTATTTGACGGAATATTAAAACTTTTTTAGTGTATAGGTTACACATTTTTACAGCTGGAAAATGTAAGAAAAAAAATCAAATCAGTTATTCATTTCCATATAATTTACCCTAAAAGCCACATAAAGAGGCGCATGCAGCTCCAGAGCCACAGGTCGACTACCCCTAGTGTAGACCTACAGTCCACAGACTTATATCACCCACCATGCTCAGTAACAGCAAAATCTTGCCATGACTCAACCCAAGCTTGAAGCAGAACTTAATCAGGTCCTGTAGATGAGAGATATTCCTGAATGTAGCTGTTCTCCAACATGTTTCCTCATTTAAACACAAGTTTCACATTATATTATATCCTGAAATGTTTCATGTTACACCAATATAAATAACTACATTGGTGAAACAAGAAAAGTTTCTTGTTATAACATGAAAATATCTTCAGTAGACTCAGATCACAAAGTCTATGTCGCTTAGTGTGAACACTGTGTACTGTACCCGGGCAAGATACACTGGTCTGTGTCTGAGTCCACTTGAAAAGGTGGTCTTGAGTCAGCTCATGTGTTCTCAGGTACATTTTGCATCAGGTGAAGAAACAGCTGCACCGAAACACGGAGGTGGATGGCTATTTAACGAGAGCAGCTGTTAGCAAGTAGAGTTGCAAAGATGTTTCTTTGTGCCACTGCTCTCCTTCAACATCTGCATATGTGCACAGCACACACCTCACTCATCCTGAGCTGCACAGCCATGTGGACTGTGGACAAGTCCTCTGCTGTGGAGTGGTTTCATCTCCATCTGAAATAACACTGGATTGATTTTGGGCTCCATTTGTTCAAAGATCAGCTCTGCCAAAATGGCTTGTTATCGGTCAAAGGTGCAAGTTGTCATTTTACTGTTTCCTCTCTGGCTACATCCTCAGAAACAGGAATGTGTTTGGGTGCATTATCTGCAGCAAAACAGCACAATTATATGAGAGCTCTTCACTTCATGCTGTTTTCAGCCTCATCAAGCTGCAGATCTCTTCCCACAATGGATCAGCAGGAAATATTTTCAACCCAGCTGTTATCTTCATCTTATCTTCAGAGCCTTGTCACGCTGAGCTGTCTGAGCTGACTGTTGCCAGATTTCACTCAGACAATCACAGCCCTGAACTCGCCCACCCAAAACTATTTTTACCTGCCCACTTGGATAAAAAGTGGCCCAATTCTGCCAACACAGTCTGAGCCGCTGTTTTGGGCTCAGAGTGCTGAGAGCTCAGGTGCTCTGATAACATCTATGAAAAGAAAATAACACTAACATTATTTTTTCTTCCTCCATGTTTGAGCTTGTTTAGATGAAATCTGAGTGGACACTCGAAAAAGGTCAGTGATAGAAAGTTCAAATCATCTGAACTTAAAGGGCAGCAGAGAGTTATAAATCTGTAACATGCTGCTGCACTGCTCTTTTGTAGGGCTGTACAATATATAAATGTATATATATATATGTGTATATCCATATAGATTTTTTTTTATCCTCATCGTGATGTTGACTTGCACAATTCACACGTTCCCAAAGACTGTGATATTGCACCTTGTTTATAGGTACAATGTATTAAATTACATTCTGTTTGTGGGCGCTATTTAGTCGGATACACGTCTTGCTGTTAACTCTCTGACCAATCCGACAGAGCATTTGCTGTTGGGCATTGTCTGATTGGTCAAAATCTACATGCATGCGAGTGAGATTTATTAAACTAAGAAGTTTAAATCTCTGCTCAACCCCATCAGCTGGGCAGCACATTTTCAAGATTTCCCCAGGCTTGCATCAGGTCAGGTTCTCGCTAATTTTCCAGCATTCTTTATCCATAAGAATTAACAAAACGCTTTAGTTTCACTTTCACTTTGGTGCTCTGCTGCTCCGTCCACAGTGCGTTCTGATGCTCTGAGTGTGCTGCTCTGAACTGAATGGTATATTCCAACAGCGCCCTGACTTTACGAACTGGCCAGTGTGTGCCATAGTGCGCTCTGGCCATGGCTGGATTATTGAATGGGCCTACAAGGCACAGGCCCAGGAACCCAAAGTGTCAGGAGACCTCCCTGGACTTCACCTGCAAAATGTAACTCCGATTAACACAACCAGACAGCCACAAAATGACCTCAAAAACACACAAAATAACCCCAAAGAGGCAAAGAATGACGTCAAAGAGCCAAAAATGAACTATAAGAGATACAAAAGTACTTCAAAGAGACACAAAATGACCCCACAGAGACAAAAAATGACCCCCAAAGAGACAAAAAATGACCTCAGAGACACACAAAATGACCCCCAAAGAGACAAAAAATGACCTCAGAGACACACAAAATGACCTTAGAGACACAAAATTATCTCAAAGAGACAAAAAAATGACCTCAAAGACACACAAGATGACCACAAAGAGACACAAAAGTACTTCAAAGACACACAGAATGACCCCACAGAGACAAAAAATGACCTCAGAGACCCAAAATTATCTCAAAGACACAAAAAATGACCTCAAAGACACAGAAAATGGTCCCCAAAGAGACAAAAAATGACCCCAAAGAGACACAAAGCCACTAAATGATGCATAACAATTACAAAGAGATCCAAAACAACAACCAAAACGAGACAAAACCACCACACAGCCTGTGTGTCTTGCTCCTGTGTAGGAGAGGTGGTCAGGCCGTTTGCATATCTGTGCCCAGGGGCCCATTGTCTCATCATCCGCCCACGACTCTGGCGCTCAGTGTGGCTATTTACAAACACACCCCGTGTCGCAAATGTCTGTTACTGCACTGAAAAGACTTCAGCTGACTCTAGCTTCTAAGAAATGTTTCCTTTTTTTCTAAATGCAGTGGAAATTAAGGTTTTAATCAGGCTCAGGCCCAAAACTGCTGCTGTGGTGGTGGTTTGGGCCTGATCAGAGCTGAAGCTGCTGAGCTACTCTGCATGGCTGGGAGAGGAGAGTGTGACAAGATGAGTGCAGATGGAGGTGTGAAGCCAGAGAGGAATATTTTGGCAATATTTTGGATACAGGAGAGACAGCGTGGCACAAGTGCAGGTAGTGTGCAAGTCTAAGTCAAAAACTGCAAAGGAATGGTTCTGATTTTTAGAGGTGGTGTTGTATGGGGTACTTATCCACGGTCGGTGTGTTATATACGGTCTGATACGGAAGCGAAGCAACAAAATACCCCATTTCAAAAAATCTGAACCATCCTCCCAAGTAGTATTGTTATCATGATATTCAACAACGTTATTGCTTATTTTCATTATATCATAGAGGCTTCGTTTTTGCACTGCACTCCACTGAATTCTGCTGCACTGCAGTGTTACATACTGTCCCTGTTGCAATGTGGGGATTCCTATTTAACACACCTCAATAAGAGCAATAGGAGTCTGCAGAAATCCACTCCGCAGACTTCATACACCTGCTAACTGACAGAAGGAAGTTCTGATCCTCATACTTTGCACCCACACAGCTGCTGTCCTGTTCACACCACAAAACCAGAACATGGAAATCTGTTTCCTCCAGATGGACACATGACACCCCGCCGCCTGTCAATCAGCTGACTCCCACAGAAAGCAATGGGAGTCTCCTGCAGGAAATAAACAGACCTGACTATCTAGATCCACAACTTCATACCCGCTGCATCTCTGTCAGCCAGGACGAAGTTCAGGTCAGTCTGAAACCAAAACTTTTCTATTTATACAGGATTCAAAGTTTTTTTCTCCACACTGCAAAAAGTTCTTTTTAGGAAAAATAATCTAACAGTTTATTGCAAGGAGATGCTGAGTGGGCGTGAAGTGATATTCTGTATTCCAAAGAGAGCTCATATATATTCATCGGGCGCCGATCATCCAGTGCTGGTGCACTGAGCGAGGAGGACGGCTGGATATTTAGTGCTGTGTTGCTGCTGCTCAGGATGGAGGGATGGTGCGAATGTTTACAACAGAGGAGGCTGACGACAGGGAGACATAAAGACTCCGCTGCGGCCAGGCATCGTGCCGTTGTCATGGCAACGAAAACACCTTCCTATAAACTGGATGAAATCTGTTTTAGTTGCCATGGTTACAGCTGGAGTCAGACGGGGAGACGGAGCGAGGGAGAAATAAAAGTTCAAGACACTGCAGACATTCAAGCACTTCATTTTGCTGGGGAAAAAAACTACAGCGTCAGTTTTTTGTGATACTAGATTATTATCATTATCATCAGTAGTAGCTGCAGCAGTGTTATTAACTGAGGCCCAGCTGCTGTCCTTAATGACAGAGGGCGCTTCAAGCTCCAATTCAGTAAAGAACAAACTCTGATTTTCTGCTGTCTGATTACTGATCACCAGTCTGTCGTCACATCAGGATGGGAACTGAAGGTTCGCTTTAAAAACAACTGCAATTAATGGTTCTTAGAACAATTCATTCACATGTGCAGACTCAAAGGAGCATGCTGGCTTCTGTACAGTATGTACTCTGTTGGCACATGAAAAAGAAGTTCATTTCCAGAGTGTAGTGTTTCCAACAGTTAAAGAGGTATATGTATCTTTGAGGTCCAGTGTGTAGGATTTAGGGGCATCTGCAGGGGCCATAACACACCAAATTCCCATCAAAGAACTAGCAGCGATGAAAGCTGACTGTTGTGTTGCCTAATGTTGACATGTCTCGGCCAGAAAGTTGTACATAAACACACTCAAAGACTACAGCCAACAGCCAACCAGCATGTACATTATGTGCCTGTGCAAGAGGAGATAACTCTCATCATCAGCAGACAGCATTAGTCTGTAATTATCATTCAAAAAGGGAAACTGGAAGACTGTCTTGATGCTAGTTAGCCAGTTAGCACTTAACAACACAACCCAGTGCTGAAAGAACAGAGCATATTTTCCATGTGGCAGCGAACAATAATACAAACCATCAGGAAACGTTTCTGCTAAAGAGCTAAAGGGCCAAAGAAAAACAATCTTACCTCATATAACAAATTTGTTTGGGTCTCACTGCCTCATTACTTTAGCGCTTTGTTTACTTTCCTCACTTCTATTTCTCTTCTTGTGGGCTGAACTGAGCTGACAATCAGAGTGATTTCACTCACTGACAGGCTCCCTCATCACCAATGCCAATTCAACACACTGAATCGGCTGGAAAAAAAAGCCATTGAGGTCCAACGATGCAGGACACACCTCAAAGACTAGGGCGTCAGACGCTCAATGATGGCTCAAAATTAACTGACGGCCGATCAATGGCTTGGTGTGTTAGGGCCTTTGCTGTGTTGGCACACGGGTGAAATTCTGCAGGCTCACCACTAGATGCCACTAAATCCTACAGACTGGACTTTTCAGTAAAAGTGCAAACAACACAGTAAAAATACTCAAGTAAAAGCCCTGCATTTATAACCCTACTGCAGAGAAGTAGTCTCATGTAGCCCTTTCTCACACTGTGCCATCACTGGGGAAAAGTCTTGCTGTGCTCATCATAATCCCACACAATGGTTGAAAAACACTCTCGGTTGTTAGTACTTCTTTCTGTCTTTAAACCTACGACACAATTGTCCTGTGTAGCACTAAGCCCAGGATGCAGCAAGGGTGCCCTTGCAAAAGAGGCATGTATAGCTGCAGACACATTCCGTTTGAAGCCTGCAAGACACCCTCCTCAAACTGCGGCCACCTCCGGTACATGACAAACCCTGCTACAATACAACGTGGTATATTCCACTTTATAATCGACTTTATTCATTTACTTTTTTCATTATACATAATTCACTTTATAGTAACCGATGTAATCCCTAACCCTAACCGCCTCTCTTTTAACCTCACTTAACATTTTATTCAGGGTTTTTGTTTCCTAGACTAAGGGCCGAAGTGGGTTGATCATGTAGGTATGGTGAGTGAATCATGTAGCTAGTGCGTGGATCTCGTAGCTGCTCCAGTGGCAATTACTTACTCGTCACAAAATAGTGGCGGGAGTGAACTTGCTTTGGCGGAACATTTTGCACATGGGGAGGTGAATACCCACAAAAGTTAGCACCACCATTTTCAACAGAGTGGTTGAAGGAATAAAAAGAGGGAGGCTGTGTTCACACGGTCCAACAAGTTTCCAACCACCAGTAAGAAACTTCGTATTTTGATGCAAAGAAGCAAAACGACAAGCGGCTCCAGCTCTTACTGCTGTTGTACGACTCTACAGACAGTTAGCTAGATTAGTCCAGTGTGTATGTGTCTGTGTGTGTGTGTGTGTGTGTGTGTGTGTGTGTGTGTGTCTGTCTTACCTTTGCGATGTACTTTTATACTTCTGCCTGTAAACAAAAAGAAAAAATAGATCAGTCACTCATCATAAACTCGATGTGTTCAGGTGTGTGTGTGTTTTTAGCACAGTGGCTATATGCAGTATTGCAGGTCACATGACACACACTGGCCCAAAATAACCCTTTCCCTCAAACACAATCAGCACAGGACGATGAACACATTTTTTCTCTGACTGTCACAAACACCACGTGATGGCTCTTTCTCTGTTCACAAATAGATCCATTCAGTCCAATTAAAATTCTGGGAGAGTCATATCATTAAGTCAGCCAGCTTCCCAGGGGAGGCTTTAATGTTCCCCTGCAGAACAGGTATCCACTTCTATTAGCCCTAATGTTCACTTTGAGGTGCTGCAGACCCCAGGCTCTCTTTAACACCTCCAAAAATATAGTTAACATTGTTTTATCAGATTGATACTTAATGACTTTTACTAATTTCTCATTAGAGATTAGAAAATTTGCAAAGCTGATATTAATGAAGCAGCACGACTCCTCCAAAAACCGTTATACACACACTTGCACCCATTCAATCAGCCACAACATTAAAACCACCGACAGGTGAAATTAATAATGTTGATCATCTCATTACAGAGCAATGTTCTGATGAGAAACCTTTGGTTTTGGCATTTATGTGGATGCCACCTGACACGTACCACCCACCCAAACACCGTTGCAGACCAAGTACACCCCCTCATGGCAACAGCACTCCCTGATGGCAGTGCCCCCCCAGCAGAACAATGTATCATGCCACACTGATGAAACTGTCCAGGAATGGTGTGAGGAACGTGACAAAGACCTCAAGGCATCGACCTGGCATCAAAATTGAAACTAATTTGCCGTAGTAACAATGTTTAAATAATTATTTCACTGCTGGAAAGATGGACTTTTAATTATACTAGGATGTGTATGCAGCAGAAAGACACAAATACTTGTGAAATTGGTGCAATATGACCAGAGAAAACAGAGAAAAAGGACTGTGACATTAATTTCTATTAAAGAGGTATACAACCTACAACTACCATAATGCATTGCACTACACTGGACCAATAAACGCTCCCACTAGTGAGTCATTAAATGTGTACAGATGGTATTACAGTTAAACAGAAAGCTAAAACATGTTTCTGCAGACATTTGAGGTGGAAATAGTTCATTCAGTAACAGAATCTTGGTTTATATTTGATCAGCTCAGCTTAGTTTTACCATCTGATTTCTGTTTTATTGGCCTCCATTTTGAGGCAAACAGTATGGCGCCCTCTTCCTGTTCACGAACTCTAGCTATTACAGCTAAACATGGCACTAAAATATATCTCTGAAACCCAGTCTGGGTTGTTGAAATCTGGCGCTTGGGCAGTGACTGTCAGGCCCTGACAAAAAAAGCTTTGCCGTCTTCATGATACACAGCCGATCACGGTTATAGTTTAATGTTGCTCAGCGGCGTCAGAGGGAAATGTGGTGGGACGAGAATGAAAGTTTAGGTAGCGAAAGTCCATGTGGGGCAGGTGGGAGTGGGAATGGATGGGTCCAACAAAGACTTTGACCTGGGAGAATGGTGTTTGTGTCCAGTGAGATTACAAACCAAACCCTGGTCTTTTTTCCTAAACCCAACCATGTACGTTAATTGTTGGGGGGAGAACAACATCAGCACGCGTTGTTGTACCGATGTAGTGCGCTTATTTTGAAAAAGACGGAAATTGTGTGAAAGTGTATTTTGAAAGAAGACAATGCATGTAACTGAAGTTGACACGGCGTCCAAGAACATCAACAACCAACACATTCAGGGTACCTTGCACGTCGTATCTTGACGTAGACGGTCCATGACTAAACTTTGATATGTGACAAGGTCGGAGTGAGAATGTGCTGCTGGAAACAATTTAGGCAAGAAATAGGCAGTGCAGTATTAATCTTGATTTGGAATTGATCAGCGCTGCCTCATTTTACCGCTTGATCGAATGTCAGTCGGAGTTTGAGACGGAGAGAGAGCTGGTTTGTTTCTTGATCTACTTCTATACCTTCAGGACCATGGTGGCGGCTTAGGTGGCAGTCAGTGCAAAATTACACAAATAAATGTTAAATGGACATACACTTGTATAGCACCTTTCTAGTCTGGAAAGTGTACAAGGTGCCACCTGCTACTCAGTAACCATTAAAATGCGCTTACACACTGATGGAACAGCCATCAGGAGTAATTTGGGGTTCAGCATCCTGCCCAAGGATACTTCGACATGCCAACTGGTGGAGCCGGGGATCTAAATGCCGATCGACAGTTACTGGACGACCCGCTCTACCTCCTGAGCCACAGTCGCTGTACAGCCAAATACAGCCTGTAGTTCAGGCAACAGCACAGGAGAGCCAGCAAAACTCATTACACCAGGGAGGGGGCATATCTAGGCACTGGTAAGATGGAGGGAAGTTTATTGCAGTTCATTTACATGAACTACCCACATTGTTTTGACACAAAGCTGGAAAATCAGCAAATTATCCTTTTTATGGTCCTTTCTCTAATTCGTCACCTTCATTAAATGCAGAGGTCCAGTTAGTAGCAAAATGAAAGGTTACCCTTTAAAACTGTCTGCTCTTTAGGTTTAAATAAGGTCAGAGGAAAAGAACATTAATGGGAAACGATGGTTGCAATTATTGTTTTTTTACATGCACAGGAGGGACACTGAGAGCCCTCAAACAATAAGAATATAAAACCAAAGTCAACTAAACAAAGAGGTAATACAAGCATCAAGGTCACGGCTCACTGCTAAACCCATTACAAGGACTGGACAAAAGAAAAAGTCCCTCCTGTATGTAAATACGTCCACCAGAGGCTGATGACGAGGGTCTGAACGCTCCATTTGGTCTGAAATGAGCCAATCACAGCCCTGGAATCTGACCCTGAAGGCTAATCACAGCTCTAACAAGTCTCAGCTCTGAAAGGTGGCAGCAGCAGGAACCTGTTATTTCACGGTCGATCGGTAATTGTACGCTGGCCCGCGTGGGCGGATCGGCACTGAATTACAAAGTGGGGTACAGCGGGGGGAGCAGCGGCTGGCTGCAGCCTGCATTGTGTTTTTGGTGGGAAAAAACAAAAGCATGCTGCAGTACCAACAGTGACAGGTGAGGACAGAGATAGTTTCTGGAGAATGACTCACCACTCTGTCATGAGTTTTCCAGGCTGACGCCTTTACTGAGAGAATTTGCATTTTTTTTTCCCGTTCATGTGTTTTTGCTTTCTCTGCTTCCCTCTGAGCAGTGATACTTTCACCTCACACATTTTCTTCCCTGCGTCCTTGAGCATTATTAGCACTGAGCATGTAATGTATTCTTAGATGCATTATTTCTCTGCATGACTGTTTGTGTTGCACCACCGCAGGGTGCCTTTCGCGCTTTTTTAGTGGTTAACTCCATTTACACCGCCTACATCAAGACCAAGCGCCCTGGCCTGAAGAAAAAGAACAGCATCCATTAAAATGTAGCAGCCTGATAATAAACCAACTGCAGCACACACACACACACACACACACACACACACACACACACACACAAATAAATATACATAAATTCATGAAAGCAACTTGTTTTCTGTTGTTTTGGAGTCAAACTTCAAGTTAAATATTAGTGAAAGCATTTGAACAGAAATAAAAATGCAAAGCAACAAACACATCCTAGTTTCTTGTGTTTTTAAGTCACTGCAGATGTTACGGCTCAGTTATACTCACTATCCATCCATTTCAAATGCTGTAAACATGACTGCCCTCATACTTCCATGTGTCCTTTATGCTTGCATAGATACAGCCAATGGATGGCACAAATGACAAACGAGGCAATGGAGGAGTTCTTAATATTCAAAACATTCTCATCCCAAGTCGTCACATATCGCCGCTTTGTCAGTGCACTTTCATGTCTACACATTACACACTGGGTGTCCTTCTGTGTCTGCTGTTGATGTGGTGCGACGCTGCTACCCGTGCCAGGTCATCAACAAAAGCATGTGGTTAGATTCAGAAAAAAAAACGTTGTGGTTTGGCTCTACATTCATATGGGAAGCAAACATCCAGCTCCTGGATGAAAGTCCGAGGATTGTTGGACCCATACACCATCACTCCCACCTGCCCTATAGGCACTTTCCAGCTCCTTATATCACATAATTACTGCCAGCAGTTGGTCTGTGAGGTCATTGCATATATCATGACATGAGGTAGGAGAATTCTTTTCACCATGTAATATACTATATTACCAATTTGTTCTGACATTGTTCAAATGTCTTCATCGTCTCCTACGGTCGTATCTCGCTTGAACTACGTTACACTGCCTCAACGATCTTCGGTGCTACTGCTCCATTTCATCCGTACTGTAACGACTCATTTACGCCTCTTTTCCACTTACATATGTGACGGGTGTCCGTAAACATACCCATGATACCTCTCGTGTCCCATGC
Source organism: Epinephelus fuscoguttatus (assembly GCF_011397635.1). Lineage (NCBI taxonomy): Eukaryota > Metazoa > Chordata > Actinopteri > Perciformes > Serranidae > Epinephelus > Epinephelus fuscoguttatus. The sequence goes on from NC_064764.1 coordinate 38,750,579, forward strand.
AAGGAAGTGCGTTTCTTTACCGATAGATAAAAACCTGATAGAAACTACAAGTATTCATGGGCGAGAGGCTACTTTTGTCCTTTTTTGCCATCAAGTCATTTGGAACATGCACTTGGAATATTACAGGGACAGAAAAAGAATCAACACAGGCAACGGGATTAAAGAAAATAGCCTGTTAGCCAGTTAGCAGCCTGTTAGCTAAGCTAGCACATACAGTTATACAGTCTATCCAAAATCCACCACAAAAGTTTTTTCTATCGCACGCGAGGCAAAGTCCAGACCAAAATATTACGGAGGGGAGGATTTTCGCTGGCATTTCAGATATCACTTGCGGTTGCGTTGTCTCCGTACACATACGCAAGTGAAAATGAGGCGTTATGGTCAATGTTAGAGACGAAGACAGAGACGAACGGAGCCTTCTGTCCATATGTTGCATTCATTTTGTTCATATATGTGCACGTTCACTGAAAGCTTACAAATATGGATGAAACAGAACAGTACTGTCAGAGATCATGGAGGCAGTGTAGCGTAGTTCAAGCGAGATATGACAGTAAGAGACAACGAAGAAATCTAAATAATGGCGTAACAGAACAACTTGGTAATATATAATGATATATAGTGAAAATAGTTAAAAGAATTCTGTGTCCACATGTCAGGATGTACTTATTACACTGTCTCCGTTTTAAATATTATGACCACCTCTACCGTCACCTCTTTTTTTGTTGCGATCTATTGCCATTGATTGGCTGTATGTATGCCAATATAAAGGACCCATGGACGCATGAGGGCAGTGACATTTACAACATTTGAGACAGACATATCTTTTTCATATCTAAAGGGAGAATAAATGAGCTGTAATCTTTCAGAAAACATGCACAAATACAGACGAAATGAACACAGTACGGACAGAAAGCTGTGTCTGTCTCCATCTCAACTGGTCTCTACTGTGACCACTGTACAGGACGGACTGGTTTTGATAGGACCACAGTGGCTGTGGCTCTGTATGTTATCCAGAATTTCAGATGACTGGACAAAAAAAACTAGTTACCTTGGATTTTATTCTGTTTTCTATTGTAGTCACTGAACTGTCTCAGCTGCTTTCTTTTCTATTTTACGCTCCACAAAACACTCTGATGAACTCTCCAGCGCACATTTTCTCTCTTTCACTTTTATTTTCCATCCTTCTGTCTCATTGTTTCATCCCAGTCTCACCAAAGCATTTCAAAAGGCTGATTAAAAAAATACAATTAACAAACTAAAATGAAAAATAACAGTTGCAGAAAGAGACAGGAGCAAAACTCTGTGTAAAGCAATCAAGAAAAATAAAGAAATATCTGTCTCCTCTCGTCAGCAGAGAGTTTGCTGCATTGAGATGTTCTGCTGTTACCACGGAAACTAGAGAGGACGACAAAAAAACAAATCTGTACTCTTATTTGTTTTCCCAACAAACAGCACAAACCTCTGCTGTTTGTTTATCTGTATCAGCAGTTCATACCTATCAGGAGGAGTTAATACGATCAATGCGGAGATAAATAGAGACACCAGAGGGCACTTAGTGGTTCAAGATATGTTGGCACCAGTCACACACACACACACACACACACACACACACAATATGAAGCGGCTGATTCTGTGATAAGAATAAAGAGCTGAATCTTCTTATTTGTCAGTCAGATGTGTTTTCTTTTGCTGTTTGGTTGTTTTTGTCAAATTTCGGCTGCACTTTCATTCATTTGGATGGAAGAGAGAGCGCGCACACTCAAAATAGCACCACTTAACATCTCTGCGGATTTCATAGCAACAGAACATTCAGAAAAGTGGCAGCTTGCAGCACTCCTTGCCTGCAGGTGTGGCAGGTTTTTAACTGTTACTGTCTCTGCCTGTAGGACAGGGCTGTGCATCAGAAACTGTTGAAAGCTGGCGTCGCAGTCAGACAAATTTAAACACTTTTGTTTTTGCTCCCTTTTTTCACAGGTTTAAGTTAAAGATCTGAGACTTTTTATGCACTCAGTGGATTTATTTCTCTCTCTCTCTCTCTCTCTCTCTCTCTCTCTCTCTGCTCCTTTTCCAAGATGATCCATCCAGCTGACAGGTGCGACACATCAAGATGCCGATTAAACAGCATCATTACTGCACAGGTGTGCCTCGGCATAGTCTCAATAAAAGCCACTCTAGAATGTGCAGGTTGATTTTCAGATGATGAGCTTTACTTTAATTGTTTCTGGTGGTTTGAGCAGAAATGTTTAGGTTGTGCAAACAATTGCATCAGCTGCTCGGGTGGCTGGTCTCAGACAATATTGCAGGTGGAGACGGTGGATGTGGAGGTCCTGAGCTGGTGTGGTTATACGTGGTCTGCGGTTGACTGAATGTACTTAGGGCTGCCCTCTGATAGTCGACCAAACGTCAGTCACCAGAAAAGCCATTAGTAGCAAGATTTCATTGGCTTAGTGCTAGGAAGAAAAAGTGAAACTCTATTATGAGCTGCGCCTTGTCAAATAAATCCAAACCTATATGACTGGACCATGTGGGACTTTAATTTGAAAGGACAGACACAGGAAGTGTCCACGCTCAGCAGTCAGACAGGAGTCAGGTTAATCTCCAGGGCTGGTACCTGCGGTTATTCCACAGGCTAGTTAATAACATGTCGGGCAGGAAATCCAAAGTGTGGGATCATTTTGAGAAGGTGAAGGACGAACCCAAGGTGATATGTAAACTCATCTTCATTGGTCGACTACAAACATGACGTATCATGTGAAACATGGAAGTAGCTACATGCCCATTAGCCCACAGCGTCATTAACAGGCGGCTCGCTCAGTGTGTGACGTGCACTTGGAGATAAAATATAGGCCTATATTAATGAAGGTTCATTAGTACGGTTTGTATTTCTCTGTAATGTAGCACAGTGTTAACAATGTTACTGATACTATTCTTTCTCACACCTTCAACTCAAACCACCAAAATATATCATTACATTCATATCAGAAACATGCAGGAGACTAAATGATGACTGCTGGTTGACTAGGAACATTCTTAGTCTTCATGGAAACATCTTCATTCTTTGTCATGACCCCGGTTTTTGTTATCTTGTGGACTTTTGGGGGGTTTTGTTTTATGTTATTCATTTCTGTTTAATCTGTTTCCTGGTCCATTTGGTAGATTCTCTCCTCATGTGTCACGTCTGCTTTTACTTCCTGTCTTTGTGTGTTTTCCCGCCTGTTTTTTGTCACACCTGTCTTGTTAGTCCGTCCCTGTTCCCAGAGTCTTCCCTTCACACCTGTTCTGTATAGTCCTGTTTGCTCCACCTTAGTGTTCCCCTCCACACCCTTGTTGTAAGCCAATCCCCATCCTCCAGCTGTGTCTCATTCTTGTGATTAGTTTTCTGTGTTTATATACCTGTGTCAGTTTGTCTGTGTTCATCCCCATGTTCTTGTTGTCATCCCCTGTGCCGTTACCTGCCTGGTGTCTTGTGTACTTTGTGGATGTCTTCCCTGAGTTCATCGTATTATCCCAGTTGGCTTTCAGTTTAGCTTTCAGTGACCTGCCTGTTTCAGATGTTTTTAATCAGCTTTACTAAAGCTCTCTTTTTGTTAAACGTTCAGTCTGCCTGCTGCTCTGCATTTGGGTCCTTCCTGAGCTGATACGACAGGCTGATGGTGGTGAAATGAACACTCACTTCAGAGAGGCAACAGCTCTGGTGGACATTCCTGCAGTCAGCCTGCTGATGGCACGCTCCCTCAAAACTAGAGACATCTGTGGCATCGTGCTGTGTGATCAAACTGCACATTTTAGTGTCTTTTCTCCTGATCTAAATCTGGAAACGGTTCAGACTTTGACTGAATTTAACTACGACAAGCTTCTTAATTTGACACAGATTCATAGAAATGTTTTGCACATTTTGTCAAAGGCAAAAAGCATGTTTAAATCAACCTAACAAAAACAATATTGTTCCTGTGTCAGTACTGATAGCAACATACTGTTATGTCACTGATATTAAAAAGATGTGATATGAGGCCCTGCTGTAGGAGGCAACATGTCTTCATCTGTCAGTCACTCTGTCCTGACAGAGTGTGAAGTCTGATAAATGCCCTCAAGTGATGTCATTTGTGACAGCGTCAGTTGAGGAATAAAATTTTGAAAGGCAAAAAAAATCTGAAGGCGTTGAGTTAGAAAGATGTGAGCTTAGCTGAGCTCATCTCTGCTGCAGGATACGTTAGCTACCAATGAGCATAACACACCTAATGCCTGGTTCACACTACACAATATCAGCCCGATTCTTGGCCGATGCAGCGACGTACGGTGGCGGCATGGATCGTGAACGACAAAGAGTGTCGTATACGCAATAATCCATTGTTTCATCACGTGTAGTGTGTCATGTCTGTCGGCCAAGTCACCGCACAATTTCATGACTCTACAGTGGCGTAATGTGACATAGTGACTATCAAACAGACAGAAATGTCGTGTAGTGTGCACCAGGCATAAGTGTCTGCAGTCAGGTTGCATTGTGGGTAATGTAGGCGCCAGGTTTTGACAAGGAAAAGGAATGTGTGGAATAAAGTGATATCTCTGATTCTTCTGCAATGACTTTGATCCTTGTTTTTCTTTTCTTTTCTTTTTTTAAAAAGCTGTCTCTTAACGTTGTACTGTCGCCTGTGATGGGAGACTTTGGCCAATCACAGGTTGTTTCAGAGAGAGGATGTTCCTATTTACTGTAATACAAATGCAGATATGCGTTCATGACCCTTCAGATGGTGAAAGCCTGATTCAGGGGTGGAGAATTCTACAGAGAAAGTTGCTATTCCAGCATTGGCACCAACTGCCTACACTGCAAAGCGACCCCAAAAAGGAAGACAGACTTATCAAAAAGAGAGTCTGACAATCAACAAGATAAAACACATGTCAGCATCGGTGAGGTGTTTCAGAGATGGAGAGAGCCGGAGCAAGAGGCTCATGGCTGCGAGTTTCTGTTTCTGTAGCTATCGTTAGCTTCAGCCTCAAATCACAGTGTGTCCTCCGCCTCACTCCCCACTGCAACAGACCACCTCACTGGGAGGAGAGTGGGCAACAGTTTGGGTGACTTAACCCCCAGTCAGCGGCCGCAGCAACCTGAATCCAGCCAGCTCAAACCCCAGCTGCGGGGGACCGGACAGCCCAGACTCCCTGCTGGATTAGGAAACTTTCTGTTGCTGCTGTTACACAGCTTAGATCAGCTTCTGCTGCTGGCCACCAGTCTGCTGTGACACTCAGCGCTGGGGGGTTTGTGCCAGCAGAATTCAAGAAACTACAGTTGCAAACTGAAGGTCTATTTGCGGAGCTGCTTCCGGCTCTTCTCCAGGGCGGGGGGCAAGGCGGAGGGACGGTGAGGTAGCTAGCAGCTAATTCTTGTTTCATATGTGATCTGATAAACAGAGAAAGGAGCAAGGAGGGGCTGAGCGAATGTGCTGCGGGCAATAAGGTTAAGTAAATCAATGTATGGGCAACACTGGGGAACTGTTTGAAGCGGGTGAATATGCCTGTGGTCGTCTGGTGGGAGGGGCTTAAGACAGAGAGTGGAGAGCTGCAGGAGAAAGGTGTATTTTCAAGGTTGCCACTTCTTTGCCTTTGCCAGATGTCGACCTACCCCAGCTTTAAGTCGCCAGTTTAGTAGCTGATCTTCTGTTTTGACTTCTGCATTCTTATTTTTACACCTTCAGTGTCTCTGTCTCATTGAATCACTGCTGACAGATAACACGTTCACTTGCCAATGTTTATTACAGGAATTGGCAAAATCAGACACTTCTCTTGGCTTCAACTTCTTCAACCAACACACCAACTTCTGCTGGTAAATCTTTAACTGTGTTGCCAGCTAGTTACTAATACAAGATGCTGTACAGCGAGTCAGGTCTGTTAAACACAACAGGAATTGCCAAGGGGCCTAAATTTGTGTTTGTGTGTGTTTTATGGAAATAACACATTTCATTTCACCGCTGCCGCTGATGCGAGACACTTTCATTAAATCAACATTGCTGATGACTTTTTTTCTGCCGTAACGTGACGAATGAGACGACGGTGATGTGCAGAGTGACAAACTATTACATTAAAAGATGTAAATATAGAAATACATATCTGTGAGTTACAGGAGTTATATATGAAAGAATACAGCATGCACTGCATTTGAAAATATGTTCATTTCATTCATCTGATGTTCAGGATCTTAACAGAAATATCAGATGCTTGTGATCTGAAGAGCGTCCGCCTGTGGACCGATGAGTCATGGTTCAGCTAACGAGGATGAGGATGAGGGCTCTCATGTGGTCGAGGGCTTCGCATTTTCCAAAACTGTATAAGAGCCCAAAAAGGACCAGCGTTACGAATACATGTGAAACTCATATTTTCACGTGTTAAATATTATATACCTCATGTGAAAGGCACCAAATGGCCAAAAGTATTTGGACAGGTGGACACACAAGCACATAATTGATACTTGAACATTCCAAAAATAAAACTATGATTGTGAACCTGCTGCTCTAACAGCCTCCGCTCTTCAGTCTTTCCACCACATGTTGAACCTGCTGCAGATTTGCTCCCATTCAGATTCAAGAGCATTAATGAGGTCCAACACTTATGCTGGGTGATCAGGTCTGGCTCACAGTCTGTGCTTCAGTTCCTCCTGAAGGTGTTAGATAAGGCTGAGGTCAGGGTTCTGCACAGACAAGTCAAGCTCCACACCAAACTGGAGGAACTATTTCTTTATGGAGCTGGGTTGTGCACGGAGGCACTGTCATGTTGAAACAGGAAAGAGACCGAGAACACTAAAATGTTGTATGCCGCAGAATTAAAAACTACTGCACACATTTAGCATCGCACTCCTGTAACACAGTCTGATTCAGGATGGACAGTTTAAAATCGATGCAGCAGAGCCTGAGATTTCATCTCTGTTAGTCTGTACATTCGTCTTCCCTGTCAGAACCTGGCGCCCACATTCAAGCTACAGTTGGTAACTTTTATAAAAATAACTTTTTGTCATATTTGCTGAAACTGTCATAGTATCCACATAGAATGCGACGGATACCTGTGAAAAAAAACAGCTTCCTCCCCCTCCACCTCTTCGTGCTTCTAATGGCATTTGCTAGAGTCTACCACAGCTAAACAAAAACGCCTAATCAGAGGTGGGGAGTCTCTGACGCAGCTGTCAGTCATGTCAATCACTGCTCATAAACTGCAGTCAACCTGTCAAATTAGGCAGCGCTGATCGAATATGAATCAGGATTCTGTCACTGCATTGCCTATTTCTGACCTCCAAATGTTCTCAGAAACATATTTTAGTGACAGTTTGGCTGTGAATAAGTTCAGTCAGGAACACTCTCATCATAGATTTAACCATTTATTGCAACAAATGGAAATACAGTAGTGTTTGGCACTGAGGGCTCCGCTCTTGAGGTGCACCTTAGTTCAGACAAGCAGCATGCTATGTCATAACAGGAAGTGCAGAAAAAGAAACCCCCCAGGTATACAAGAGTGGGCCCAAGCAAGACATGGAATACCATTTTGACCTTCGAGACATGTTAGGACTCTGAATTAGAAAGGTGGGGGCTGGGGTGGTGGAGGTAAAGATTTGCTGGTAGCAGCAGCAGCGGTGTGTGGCAGTATTAAGCCGGAATTCAACTGGATGCGTGTCCGTTGCGGAATGGCAGCGCTGGTTATCCACTGCGTGCTCCGCTGTCCGTCAACACCCACCAGCTGCATTTGCTATGTGGAGCGGTGTAGCTCCGCCGGACAGCAGGAGTCACAGGGACCCACGAGATCTCAAGAAATTCACGCATAATCGCTCAATATAACAAGATGTAGTTTCTATAAACAGAACTACAAAACCAGAGGAGTAGTAGGAAGACATCTGGGTGCACCTCCATGATTAACATCTCCTCGTCCATGGTGTCAACGAAGTGAAATGACGTCTGAAAACCTCTGACCTGTTGACTTCAGGCCTGCCTCTGCTCATTATGACGTTTTCAGAGTGTAGTGCAGGGAAATATGATCCGCTGTGAACACTGTGTATTTTATTTTGAAAATTAACCCGATGTTTTATTTTGTTTCTGTGCACGACTTCCTGCCCTGCACGATCTGCTCTGTGCTGAATTGCTGCGTTGTGCTCCGGCGTCCAGCAAAAACAGAAGTCCTGCGTATCTGTTGCGGAGGGCTCCGGAGTGCCGCAGCTGTGACGGAGCCGGAACGCAGCACAGCTGCAGCTGGTGGAAACACACACATTGACTAGAATTGAAACGTATTTGGGTGGAATTTGGGGGTTAGTGTGGCAGCGATCAGTGAGTAGGAATTTAATGGACCACCTTGTGTGAGAATGGGCTGTGAGTCAGCTGATCACAGCTGGGGCGTATGATTTCCATGTCCTGCATGAGGTAATGCAAAGCTTCATAAAGCTGGTCACTCACTTCACAGCTAAACAGTACACTAAAATATGTTTCTGAAAACATATTAGGCAAGAAATAGGAAATGCAGTAACAGAATCTGGATTCTTATTTGATCTGCGCCGCCTAGTTTGACAGTTTGGCTGAATTTCATGAGCAGTGACCGACGTGTTTTAGTACAAACATGACGAGGAGACGGAGGAACCACTTCTTTTTTTTTTTTTTACAAATTATCTGCTTTATGTAGTACCGCAGGCTGTTGTCATGCGCTGTTCGTACATGTTCCTACAAAAAGTAATGCACCAGGATTTGTAATTATCACACGTAGTGATGAGCCAGTAACTGGCGTATAACCCACATATGTGGGAAGGCTGTGACCACGTGACCAATGTGCTGACAAGAGTGAAGAAGGGAGCACTACAAGAAGGAGACAGCTGGGGTGGTGGATGGGTCAAAAAAGAAGGACTTTATCCAGGAGATTGGTGTTTGGAACAGTGTGAACTTAAAGGAGCTATATGTAAGAAATCTAAAGCAAATAGTCGTAAAATCCTCCTAATATGTCACAGAGACTAAGGAATAATGTTCATATAACATACTGATCTCACCGACAACAATAGTACAGCCAGAATTTTTGCATTTAAAAAAATATTTTATGGTCTGCAAATCATGTTTATGTTTTGAATTTGTGTTTTGGCCTGTTGCGCCTCCCACTGCCGTCTACCAGTCACGCAGTCAGTAGAGTCTCAGCATCAGTTACAGTTACGACTGAGCTACAGCAGCACAGCAAACAGCATTAGCAGTGTCCCAGTACATAGCATTAGCAGCCGGCTCCTCCTCAGCTGTATCCCGGCAGCAGCGTTAGCAGCAGAGAAGCAAGGACACAGCAACGCGGCCCTGCCATGGCAGCCGCCCATGGGCAAACAAATCAGTCTCCAGCGTGCCGCCGTCCAGCAACCTCGAATCTGTAGGGGAGGGGGGGCGGACATGACTCACGACAGTATTTTGAATTTGAGTGCAGTAACCGTTTTGGCCACATTCTTACATACAGCGCCTTTAAAGAGAACTTTGAATCATTTTGAGGTGCATCATCACCATGTTTCTTTTCCTAACCCTAACCACAGTAACTTTACGTGAATTGCGTAACTTTACGTTAATATCATTCGTAGGTCAGTAATAAAAAGGCACATAACTTGTAAATGGAAACACACACACACACACACACACACACACACACACACACACACACATACACATATACCCTTTCATAACGCATGAGCTGGTTGCAGCAAGGCATCATTGGACCACAGAGTGTTTGTGAGGTCGTGTGTGAGTCAAAGCATGAACACATGGATGGATGCTTGTACGTGATTGCAGCTGTTTTAAATTCCTGCCTGCTCCCAATCAGCTCCCAAGATGCCAAACTACTCCTTTAATCTCATGATCAGCTGTGATGCTTTTACTACATGATGTAATTCCTGCTCTCATCAGTCTCCATTAAAGGGATAGCTCAAATTTTAAAGTGGGGTTGTATGAGGTACTTATCCATAGTCAGTGTATTACCTCCAGTACATTTCTGTCAGCACGCCCCCCGTTTGGCGAAGCAGGCTGGAGTCTGACACCTAAGCTAAGCAATGTACTGCAGTGGATGGAGGCAGCAGCGAAACATATTTTAGCCACCTAAAAAAAATCAATATGGGTTTAAGTGTACGCTGTATTTAGAATATCGTAACTGCTTTATCTTTCCATCAGACAGCCCATTTTCATGGGGTAGACCAACTTAGTCTCACTCCCAACTCGTCGCATATCGCTGCTCAGTCAGTGGACTTTCGCATCTACATATGACGCATTACGTACGTGTCAATTTATGCCTTGTGTCTTTTCAAAATACACTTCCTTTTTCACAGAGCATGCACAATTTCTGCTTGTTAGATGCATACTGGGTTTTCCAAAATAAACTTATGATGTTGGTAAAACACCTAGTTTTACATTTCTTTCCATGTGCAAGAAAAACACGTGGTTAGGTTTAAAAACAAACATAATGGTTTGCCCCAACATTCATACAAGAAGCAAACACTGGGCTCCTGGGTCAAAGTCCAGTGTTTGTTGCATCTATCCTCCGCCCCTCCTGCCTGCCCTATAAGGACTTTCTAGCTCTTAAAGTTGCGTTGTTTTGCTGCATTTCAAGCTAACACTGTCTGGCAGCGTTATAAACTGATGCCGCCCGGTGGTGTTTCATACTGCCATAAAAGGATGGCTTTTTTGTCTGTGTCTGACCAAGTGGCAGTATTTCAGAACAGGTTGGGAGGACATGAACAGCTTCACTTCCCCATCTATGCTCTCGTCAAAGCCACCAGACCCCATTGAGAAAAACAGTAATTTTAGCTTGCTGAACACAGGAGCTGCTGGTCTACTGCTGCTTCAATCAGTTAGTTAATTTGTGTCACTGTGTGCCTTTGGTGAATCTGACCTAACCGTTTGAAACTCCAAAGTCACAAAATAACACAAATGAAATAACTGATGGAGGCAGCAGTAGACCAGCAGCTCCTGTGTTCAGCAATGTTAAATCACTGTTTTTCTCAATGGAGTCTGGCTTTGATGTACAGAAGCGTATTGCATTCACTTGACTAATTAAAAAAAAGCCTTGTTTTTCATGGCAATTTTTTTCTGCTTTTTTTTTGTGGCAATTTTTTTCCTGTTTTTCATGGGGGTTTTTTGGATCAATAAGGGTAAGGCACGTAATTAGTTACACACAGGGTATGATAATCTAGCTATGTTTTCCACTGCATCCTTTTAGTGTAGGCCTATCGCTCAATGTAACAGGTTAGGTTAGTAACAGGTTGTAAAATCATGCCCATACACGTTTGTCAGGTAACGTTGTTACAACCTGTTACTAACCTAACCTGTTACATTGAGCGATAGGCCTACACTAAAAGGATGCAGTGGAAAACATAGCTAGATTATCATACCCTGTGTGTAACTAATTACGTGTCTTACCCTTATTGACCCCGTAGTTGAAATTGTCTAGGAGCAGGAGCACAGATGCAAAATACATCCATGAGCAGGAGTCACCATGGATGCAGGGGTCACTTGCAGGTGCCAGGTGGGAGCTTCTCGCAAGATTTTCAAGTATCTCGTCTCCTCGTTCAGGAAAAAAATTACCATGAAAAACAGAAAAAAATTACAAAAAAAAACCCAGGGCTTTTTTATTTGTCAAGTGAACGCAGTACGCTTCTGTATTGAAGAGAGCGATATAATGGCTTCATTAGAAATCACTGTCTGACATTAAGGTAAAGTAGTGAGCATGTGCCTCATGTAACATTAACAATACTGATGTTTTTTTAGGTGGCTAAAATACATTTTGTTGCTAACCCCTCCACAGCAGTACATTGATACGCTTCCACATCAGACTCCAGCCTGCTTCTCCAAACTGGGGGCGTGCTGACTGACATTTACTGTTTTTAATACACTGTCTATGGATAAGTCCAAAATATCTGAACTATCCCTTTAAAGCCATGTATGTCCCCCAGTGTGTGTTGTGATGATGTAATGAGCGTGTAAACAGACACCTGAAACATCATCAGGACATTAAATGGAGCATTTTTGACGCTCTGTTTGTCTCCCTCCTCTTCTTCTCTGCCTCCACTGTGCTTTCATCCTGTTCTCTCACTCTCTCCCTCCGTCTCTCGCTCTTCATCTATCTATCTTTGCAGAGAGTTTGCTGCATCGCAACGCTCTGCCGTTACCATAGCAACCACGGAGAACAAAAAAAATAAATAAATAAATAAAAAGGCGAGCAGCTTCACATCTGCTGCCGAAGCCTCGGACTCAGGCAGATGTGGTGATGCCATTCCTGCTGCGATGTGAGCTTGTTAGCGTCCACGACTGAGAAAATATCTGACAGACAGACAGACAGAGGGACAGACAGACAGACAGAGGGACAGACAGACAGACAGACAGACAGACAGAGGAACGGGAAGCTGTGACCTCATCAAAAACATACACACACACACCGTCTCTCCCTTTCTCTCCCTCTTTTATGTTCAGTGATGTCGCACGCCCACAGGTTTTCACTCATTTTCTGTCATCCGTCTTCCCTCCATCCTCGGTCCATGCCAGCATCACCACAGCAACCACACTGATGCCGTCCCCGAGGCTGTCAGACTGATTCCAAAACTATCAGTGATCGATTCTCACGACACGATCACCGACTACTGATGGTGCTATTTCATCATTATCATCAACATTACATCATCTGTGTTTACTCACATCCCTCTGAGTCGAATCAGGACCTGGTTGTTGTGGTTCTGCTCCAGAGCGTCCTCAAAGTCCTGAATACGCTTCACCTCTGTTTTCTGCACCTCCTCAGTCTGCTGCACCTCCTCAGTCGGCACCTCTTCAGTCTGCTGCGGCTTCTCCTCAGACTGCTGCTCCTCTTCAGTATGCTGCTGCTCCTCCGTCTGCTGATCCTCAGTCTGTGACATCTCCTCAGCCTGCACCTCCTCCTCCTGCCTCTGCTCCTCCTCCTCCTCCTCCTCCGTCTGCTGCAGCTCCTCAGTCTGCTGCTCCTCCTCCATTTGCTCCTGCTCAGCCTGCTGCACCACCTCGTCCTGCTCCTGTTGCATCTCCTCCTCCTCCTGCTGCACCTCCTCAGTCTTCTGGTGCTCCGCAATCTGTGTCTCCTCCTGCACCTCCACAGCCTGCTGGTGCTCCTCACTCTGCACCTCCTCCTGCACCTGCAGCACCTCTTCTTCATTTTGCCCCTCCTCTTTCTGCGGCACCTCCTCAGACTCCACCTCCTCCTGCTCTACGTCCCGCTGGGGCATCTTCTCTTCCTGCACTCCCTCCTGTTGCTGCACCTCCTCACTTTGCTGCTGCATCTCCTGTTGCTGCACTTCCTCCTTCCCCTGCAGTTCTTGCCCCTCAGCCTCTTGCACCTCCTCAGGCAGCTGCAACTCCTCCACCTCCTCGTTCATCTCAGCGTGGTGGAGGAGGAGAAGGAGGTGGGGTTCTTTAAGTGTTGGTATGAGTGTTCACAGAGCAGAGTTTGGTCTCTGTGAAGCGTCCGGACGTCTCTCAGACTGACGGAGTTGTGAAAACATCGACGCCGATGACAGCCGAGAGCGTTTGGGTTCAGTGGAACTTCATCCAACTTCCTGTGATGTCACAGGACAGCCCGGCCAATCCAAAATGATGACCTGTGATCTGATCCGTCAGGAGAAGCAGAGGGGTTAAAGGTCACAGGACAAAGTGTGGTGTTCTTTAAAAAGTTGAAGAGCAGGAGCAGACTGACGGCGTCTCTCAGTCGATCACACTGACGACTTCCTTCACAGCGAACAGTTGAGCTCTGCACTCCAGCACTGCGGCTGCAAAATGATCCAGCTCAGCTGTCCCAGAGCATCGCCGTAGCAACGCAAGAAGGAAGTCGACCAGCAATAAAGACAGGATGGAGTGAGAGAAAAAGAGAGAGAGGAGTGATGGAGGAGGACAAAGGAGAAGCAGAGAACATCGCAGAGTGTTTCCGTGGTAACTCAACAACGGTTGCTAAGAGTGATGGAATCCTGCAGCCGACAGACCTCCCTCCTCCCCCTCCTCCTCCTCCTCCTCCTCCTCTCCTCACACCCTCTCAAATTCAAACGCACATAACTTCACGCTCCGCACAGACGCAAACAGCAAACCTCAATCTGTCCTCCCCTCGCTCACACGCTGCGTGCGAGAGTGTGTGTGTGTGTGTGTGTGTGTGTGTGTGTGTGTGTGTGCAGGGCTGAGCTGTGTGTATGCTGTGAGCCTGTGTGAGCATGTGTGTGTATGTGTGTGGTTTTTAGACAATGATGATGTAATGGTCCTGAAAATGAGAGTCACAGAACCTCTCCAGTCAAGTGGCACGACCAGACAATCAGTTGTCAGTCCTGCTGGCGCTCCCTAGAGGTCACAGTGGTCATTACACTCAGATCATGAATGTGTGGGACAGAAAAACACGCTTAGCGCTTCAGCAAGAGTAAACAAAAACAACAACAAAAAAAAGGTTCATTTATACATTTAAATCTAAAGGGTTCGTCCTCTGGGAGTGCATTAAAGCGATGCTCCATGTTATCACATAAAGTTGAGGGAGTTGTGAGATGGACTGACAGATGGAGCGTCAAAATCGAAGCGCCAGAAGCGAGTGAGGTATCCTTACTTTTAGTTGCTGCTATATTTAAGCTCTAAAGACACTGGATACTACATTTCCCATAATGCAACTCAGTGGTGTCTTCTCCTAGACCCTCGCTACCTCGCAAACGCTGTCTTTCAAACTCCAAGCCTTCAGCTTGTGATCAAGGCTTTCAGTTTCTAAATCTGTACTTTGCAAGCTTCAGTTAAAGTAACCCTGATGACATCACCACGACATCATCAGGGTTATTTTCTCACACTAGACAAAGCTCCTCCAGACGTACAGAAGAAATAACACAACTGCTCTCACAAGCTGAGTAGGACGATTTATATATCGTCTGCCATTTGTGGAGCATATTCGACACTTCAGACTTTAAATTTTCAGCGGACTTTTCCTTTAAAAGAGAATCACCGCACAAATAAACAGCAAACCTCCCCAGGTTAGAGCCTCATAAGTTTTTACTGCCTCGTGGAGGGAAGTGAGTGAAACACACCAACATTAAACCCAGACTGAGCTCTGCTCCTGCTCAGGCTGCCTTCCAGTGAGACACTTTAGCAGCTTGTGTTTGTTCACCTCCAGGACATCTTTGTCTTTTTTCGGCAGTAGCAGATGCTGCTGGAGCCAGAAAACACACCAAGAGTTGCTCATCCAGATCCACTGAGCAGGAGCAGTGTTAAATAAACCATAAAGCACTTTTAAAGTTTGTTTGTTGTCACTTTGTGGTATTGTTACCATGGATATCTCCATCAGTGGGAGCTTTATTTTGATAGCCAGATCATCATCTTCCCAGCTCCAAACGTCTCTCTCTTTAAAGCCACACAACAATATTCAGACTGTCTTCAAGAATCACCACTAACCTCCACAGATGTACTTTTATTCAGTCCCATCAGGATGCTGCCATCGCAACAACTGACAGCCGATACCCGTGATTTATACACGACTGTGCAATTCTGTCCAATCAGCGCCCCTCCCTTGACACTATCTCTGTTTTTCATGAGACAGCTGATGCAAGACCAGAGCTCTGTGCCTCAGCAACACACACCAACGTATCCTCTTAATACGGTTCATATGATATCCTACGAAAATGCGCACACAAAGTTTTGTATGGTCATTTTCCGTAACTGCTTATCCTGTCCTGGGTCACAGGGGGCTGGAGCCTATCCCAGCTGACATTAGGTGAGAGGCGGGGTTCACCCTGGACAGGTCACCAGACCTTCACAGGGCTGACACAGAAGCTCTTTTTAAACAGGAGTTGTGCAAATTTGCAGGAAAGCCCAATCAGTCTTTTTTCAGCATTGGCAGTATAAAAACAAAATCAGGGAGTGCAGCAAAATGCCTCCTACCTACTTTTGTTTATACAGAATGTGCCTTTTTCGGGGCAATGGGGGGCATGAGCAAGTAACAAAACGTGTAGCTCAGCATGTGACGTAAACAGTGACGTGGGAGGGAAGCCGCGGCTGGTCAGTTCTTCGGTGATTCTCTCATAAGTCGGCCCGTTCTTCACCGTCCCCGTCATCTGACGGTTAATGGCCTCTTCGTTTGCGAGGACAAGGAGGGCGCGCAATTCCTTGTCTCCCCAGTTGCTCATCTTTACAGTGTCTGTCAGGTTTGTGTTTCCCTCTTGCTACTAGCTGCTCGCTAATTCCTGCTATCAGCTGTTTCCTGTTTATCCACCGCCAGTGGCTCGCACGTGCGGCATCATCAACAGCTCCTCCCACAAGTCTTCAACAGCCCCTCCCGTGGCAGAAGGCCGCCTCGTTCTTTTTAAACTAAAAGGGTTCCACCGATATGTCTACCCTACGAGGCGGAAAACTGGGGGCACTTCGGATCAACTCGCCAATCCAGCTCTGTGTGTCTAAAGGCTCGCAGCTTGCTGGCAAAACGGCCCAACATTCGCCAAAAATCTGGCAGTGTAAAAGGGGCTATAGAGACAGACAACCATTCACACTCACATTCACACCTACGGACAATTCAGAGTCACCAATTAACCTGCATGTCTTTGGACTGTGGGAGGAAGCTGGAGCACCTGAAGGAAACCCACGCTGACACGAGGGAGAACATGCAAACTCCACACAGAAGGGGTCAGTGCTAACCACTGCTAACACTGCTGTGTATGTTATCCCACAAATTAGCACCACAAATGATGGTACGTCCTTAACGTAAAGTTGCGTCATTAACGTAAGGTCACAGAGGTTAGGTTTGGGATAAGACTCAAGGTGACGACGTCCCTTGAAATGGCTTAAAGTTTACTCAGAGTTCAAATGGTTCTCCTGGGGGAAGTCCTGGGTTTGTGACCCATCCAGCACCCCAACCTGCCTCCTTACAGAGCGCTTCCTTCTTAACTCCAGCCAGCACATTGGTCAAATGATCGCAGCCTTCCAAAATACATTGGTTATGCCCAGATTATTGTGTGCATGACTCCTCTTAGGAAAACCTACTAACAGTTTATGAGAACAATCTGCACACGCACACTGAGAGGGCTAACATGGCTAACATTATCCAACGGTGACGAACAACAAGTAAAACCGTTTCAGTGTCAGTCTGAGACTTTTGGGATCATATAACAGCTCAGTGTCGGATGTTAGCCGCTGCTGCTATTAGCAACACTGAAACTGTGAAAAGAATCATCCGCCCATTGCCAGACAGCAAGAGTTTTGAATCTTAAGTTCTTAAGTCTTTTACCAGGTCCTGGGGTTTTTCACAGCGCAGTGATTGATGGGTCGCCTCCGGATGCTGCACCTGTTCCTGATTGGATGCTGCGGACTCATCGCCTTGATTGGCTGTAGAGAGTCACCTGATGGAGGAAGAGGAACGCAACACTGTTTTAAAAATATGAAACTGTTTTTCGGGCCATTGAGCTTTTCAACAGTTTCATAGATTCTGTGAGGTCCCTGGTGTGGACTGTTGATACTGATGGTACTGTCAAAAGTAAAACAGTAGAATAAAGGTCACAAAGTGCAGAGTCATTGGAAGATGGTGAGGGTGATCTTATTCTTTTCTCTCTGACCACAACCTCCCCTCTCTTGTGACTCCACCTGCTCTTCAGAGGAATTTTCCACATAACTCTGACCCTCGCAAATTGCACGAGACGTCAGAGCTAAAAATAGACGAAGCTAGAAGAGACTGAAATTAAAAAGATCCACAGCAGATACTGGAACAGTCTGACAACAGGAAACGTATTTAGTTTTTAGTTTTACTTTACTGATTTCTGACTCAGTGTTGTGCTCTGAGTCAAATGACACTATGATCTATGATACAGGATCTCTGTTTTTAGAGCATTTCATTACTTCCTGTCTAAACTTAATAGCTCGTATAAATGACACAGCTGAAGGAGAAGGTGATTATAAAATGGCTGCAGGAAAGAAAAGAGAACGAAACAAGACAGTAAAATGAGAGACAAAGAAAAAGCTGATATAAAGGCTGTGTGGGAGGAAGTAAACGAGGAGGAGGGCTCGATTGCTAACATGCATTGATCAAAACTGAAGTCACGTTGTCAAAACTCCTCAGAAGTCTATGTGGGCCAAACTGTGAATCATTTTTCTTTGCTTTCACACAAAATGCATTCAGTGATCACATTTCTAAAAGTCCAAGAACTCTTTTCTCATTGATCTTCCACCACCTGCAGAAACACTGTGCATCTAGCACACGTTTCAATGACTGACACACTGTTTTCAAACAACATTTGAATGATGGAATGATGTTGATAGTTTTGTGCATTTCTGGAGTAAACATATCGAAATATATAGAAAATCTTTGCATAATGTTAAAATGAAATAATAATAGTTTCAAACACAACTGAGTGCAGTTTTAGCTGCGCCTGTCTTTAGTTTTTAGAGCATGACAATCTTCCCAGTACTGTACAGTATGAGGGATCATGCTGTATCTGAAGAACACCTTTAAGGAATCTCTTTAAATTTGGCACAAACATCCACTTGGACTAAAGATGAACTGATTAGATTTTGGTGGTCAAAGGTCAGAGGTCACTGTGACCTTGCATCAGTTTCACTCTGGTGAAAGCAACAACTTAAGAATGCCAAAGTTAATTTCTTCAAATTTGGCACAAACGTAACTTGGACTCAAAGATGAACTGCTCATATTTTGGTGGTCAAAGGTCAAGATCACTGTGACCTTGCATCCGTCCCATTGTGCTGAAAGCGATATCTCGAACAACACTGAGTGAATTTGTTTTGATTTGGCACAAACATCCGCTTGGACTCAATCATGACTTTATTAGATTGTGGTGGTCAAAGGTCAGAGGTCACTGTGACCTTGCATCAGTCTCATTCTGATGAAAGCAACAACTTGAGAATGCCAAAGTTATTTTATTTTATTTTTTTTTAAATTTGGCACAAATGTAACTTGGACTCAAAAATGAACTGCTCATATTTTGGTGGTCAAAGGTCAAGATCACTGTGACCTTGCATCCGTCCCATTGTGCTGAAAGGGATATCTCGAACAACACTGAGTGAATTTGTTTTGATTTGGCACAAACATCCGCTTGGACTCAATCATGACTTTATTAGATTGTGGTGGTCAAAGGTCAGAGGTCACTATGACCTTGCAGCAGTCTCATTCTGATGAAAGCAACAACTTGAGAATGCCAAAGTTATTTTATTTTTATTTTTTTTAAAAATTTGGCACAAATGTAACTTGGACTCAAAAATGAACTGCTCATATTTTGGTGGTCAAAGGTCAAGATCACTTTGACCTTGCGTCCATCCCATTGTGCTGAAAGCGATATCTCGAACAACACTGAGTGAATTTGTTTTGATTTGACACTTGGACTCAGCGTAAATTTATTAGATTGTGGTGGTTAAAGGTCAAGGTCACTGTGATCTTGCAGCCACCTCATTCTGGTGTAAGCAATAACTCAAGAAAGCCTTAAGTGAATGTCTTCAAATATGGCACAAATGTCAACTTTAATCAGTGAATGACTAATTAGATTTTGGTGGCCAAAGGTCAAGGGTCACTGTGACCTTGTGTCCATCCCATTCTGCTAAAAGCAATATCCCAGTTTTTGTGAACATAACATCTCAAGAACGCCCTGAGGGAATTTCCCAAAATTTGGCACAAATGTTCACTTGCACTCAAAAAATGACTGATTAGATTTTCGTCATGGTCACTGTGACCTTGCGTCCATCTCATTCCTGTGAATGCAGTGCCTCACTAATATCTCTGTTGTTGACTCTGACTGTCATGGCTACAGGTGAGTCTGGACAGACATGGATGTAAACTGTAAGTGCAGTTTGATTGGTTCGCATACAACCAAGTTTGTTTGAGTTATTTTGCAGCCCTGGAATGTCAGGACTTTTTTTTCAACTTTTTACGTTCTACGAGTAAATTATTGTGGGCAGAGATTACAGAAAAAGAGACTAGATAATACCACGCTAAAGACCAGAAGAGACCAGAAGCAGCCGCTGTCTGATTGTTGAGTCTGGTTGTGTCCCTCATGTTGACAGCACACACACTTCTTTGGTGGTCAGACAAACATTCTGCAGTTTATAACTCAGCAGGGATTTTCTCTTCTGTCCTCAGACTTGTGACGTTAACAGTTGGATTAGCAGAGTGTGTTAATGTGTGTGTCCATGTTGTTCAACAGAACGGCTCTTATGCTTGTAAACAAACCCTCATGGCAACGGCAGACTGTCTGATTGGTCATGTGGCTAATTGACTGTTAATTCGTTCTTCATAATCAGCACCAACACTGGAGAGACAATTAAAGATGACCACATGGGCGGCTGGAGGAGTGTGTGTATGAGTGTGTGTGTATGAGTGTGTGCATTTCCTTAATATATTCAGGTCTTTGTTAGTCAAAAGGCTTTAGAGGCAACAAGTACGATGACATCGGCAGAGCGGAGAGATTTATTTATAAACCTTCATCTGACAGAAGCCATAAAACCCACTATTTTTCATCAGTTTAATTAACTACATTTCAAAGATTCCCTTCAGACATGTTTCAGGACACATTCATCTGCTTTGAATAATAACTTGTGGCTGATGTATTTTTTTCCTACAAAAGGTTTAATTAACTAGAGAAAAACGATCTCGAAATTAAATTTGCTTATCCTTCATTTAGTATGGAGATATTGATCATTTCTGTAGTTTAACTTCAAGAAACAGAAACTCAAAGTCAGCTTTCAGTGTAGTCCACATTGGTCTCCAAACAAGTTGTAATATCACAAAATCCTGCAGGTACACCTCTGGAAGTAAAATAAGAGACACAGGTATTTTAATTTTAACCACCACTGAATATTAAAATTCAGACACCACTGAATTCATATAATTTAAATATTTAAATCTAAATGTATTTATTTTAAATTCACCTCTTTAAAAAGAAAATATGATGATTTCAACAATTCCAGCTTCAGAATAAAAAATAAATAAAATAAAAAATTTTGACTTACATTTTTGGATCTGAATTAAAAGTGATTTTTTTTATATAATTATTATTATTTATTTTATTTATTCTTTTTTTTAAGTCTGAAACTTGAAATTTGTGGATCTGAATTTGTGAACTTAAAAAAAATTCAACTTTTCAAATTGTAATCATGAAATTTCATATTTTAGCCTCAAAGAAACAAATAAATTCAGGAAATTGGTTTTCAAAGTCATAATGCTATGAATTCAGTGGCTGCTAAAAATTAAAGTACTTATGTCTCCTGTTCACTTTCATATGCACCCAGGAGTTAAAGAGATTTGATTTAATTGATTGATTTAAGGTGGGCACAGAGAAACTTTAATCTGAATGCTGTTATAATTTAATGGAAAACACAATTTAAATACTTTAATTTTAGTATCGATTGATAGCACAACAATTTGTGAAAGCGTCTAAACTTTGACCCGTTTTAATTTATTTTACTTTTATTTAACCCGGACGTCTTTAGAGATACATTCTCTTCTTTCCAAAAAGATCAGCACTGAATAGGAACACTGTACTTTGTACTTACACACTGCTCACATGATACTTACATCTACACCAAAACTATCTCAGGGCCAAACATCACAATATCAGAATGATGAGGTGATGAATAATGACAAGCACAGAGGAGATAGAGGAGTCCAGCCTCACTGCAACAGGAAGCTTTCATGATTTGAAGAACTTCTATTATTCAGGTATAAAGAGATAGGAAACGACTGTCTGACCTGTCACTGTCTGAACAGGAGACTCCTCATGTGGCGTCACGGTCACAACCACCATCTTCCTGTCCAGAGCAGAGCAGAAGGAGCCCATCATCAGCAGAAATCACCGGAGCAGGAAGAGGACACTCCACACAGATGGAGGACTCTGTATTTCTGTGTTCTTTCACATGTTGGAGAGACATCTTCCTCCTGCTTCCATCCACATGCTGCTCAGCAGCTCTCAGTCTGTCTGAGTGCTGTTGTCTCCCTCTCGCTGCCTCTCTCGCTCTGTTCAGACTCAGAAGTGTTTCGAGGTCTCGTGCCCTTTAAGCAGGAGGTTGCAGCCATATAAAGAGGGTCAGTGTGTGTGTGGACTGTAGCAGCAGGATTTTACACCAGCTGCACATATGCAGTGATAATGGGAGCAGATCTACCATCTAAAATTCAAGGCAATTTTTAAAACAATGATTTCACACAGAAATAACAAAAAAGCCTCTCGTTTCTAGTTGGCAGCCACTGATTCACAGACTGACATGACAACTAGTTTTAGCAATTTTAAAAGCTGAAGTTTGCTGGCTACTAAAGTGAACATTGAATGAATCCATGAATTGGTTTAAAACACAATCTATGGCTGACTTTTTAAAGGAACACTTCACCTTTAAAATAATCCTGAGTATATCAATTACTCACCTTGTGTTATGCTGAATTTGTGAGGAAAACTCGTTCTTCTCTCTTCCCTTCAGAATCAAAAAACTGAGAAAATTCTCGATGGATTGAAGTCATTGGGATCCACGTTTAGAATAGTAAAACACAAGAATAGTTGTGTTTTCGTTTCCTTAGAATGAAATGGGATTTGTACTTGTGCATGAGCTCTATGCAGAGCCTACGCCGTGTGTCACTCTGCAGTTACACCTCCAAAACACTCGTCGACAGCAGGATTTCTATGAAGTGCTGTAAAGTTTACATGATTCAAAACATACATTAAACACACATTCAACGTGGCTTAATGGCAACAATTTCAAACACAAGTACACAAATAATAACTCGCAGCATTCACAGACAAACACTTGTCTTTATCTGGACACATTTTCCCCACAAATACAACATGCTAATGTTATTAGCACAAGCCTATGGCATTTTACATTGTATAAATTAGCCTAGTGGTTAGCGGAGATTTCCTCTGCTCATATGAAGCCAGGACAAATCACACACAAGACTTAAAATGTTATTTTTGTGGAGGCTTTATTGTCTTCACAATTTATTGTTTCTTATCTGTGAAATTAAAGTAAATAAAAGCTTTGTTTCCACTGAGGGAAATGTTTTCAGTCGCCGCAATGTGTAGTTACATTTTTGTGGAGGTGCACGTCAGGCTACAGCGTAGGGTACGCCGTTGATTCAATGCAGATTTATAAATCCTGCTTAACCAGAAGTTTCAGCTGGTTACATCTGCAATCCTCACCACTAGATGCCACTAAATCCCCCTAAATTTGACACACTGGACCTTTAAATGACTTCTGTATGCGAGTAGTGTGACTGTGTTTGGTCTCTTCTTGTGTATTCCAGTGAGCAGAGATGAAGCACACACACTTGTCCGTGCCTGAGACTTCATGACGGATGGTTTCATACTCGAAGTAATAAAATTGAGCAGATACAGCAGACATTTTTTACTTCTGTCATTTAAGTTTTTATTCATTTTAGAAATAAAACATTGTGGAGTTTGTGGCTTCCCACCGCTCCGAAACAGTGAGGATGGGTCAAATGCAGAGGACGAAACTCCCCCGCAGAGATTTAATTTAACAAAACACAGAGATGACTCAGACAGAATGACAGCATCAAAACACGAAGAAGAAGAAGAAGTAGACATCATCAGTAATAACACGCAGACAAGAAAATTATGTCTTTTTGTCTCCAAAACAAAGGAAAAGACAAATTAAAGCACATCTAATAAAAAGCCTCCAGTTAAATGGAAGAGAGAAAATGTCTTTTGAAATTTGGATTAATCCCAAATGTAGCTTATTTCAGTCACATTCAATATTTCTCATTAAAAATCAAAGTTATTTGCTCTTATACTGTAATGCTGGTTTTAATATGTACTATGCAAATAAATTGAATCATTATTACTATTATTATTAAACTGTCTAACCACCGTGATCATCTTCTCTTCCTCCTTCAGTGTTTGGATCCATTCACTGTAGGTGATCTGAAGCTCCTCAGTTGTTCCAGGAAGCCGGGGTTTGGGGAGGAGGCTGGTCGAGCCGATTTGACCAATGAGAGGGCAGCGTCAAAGGTCTGGCCTTCACACGACATCAGGTAGCCAATGACTATTGCTGGTGCCCGTGACACGCCAGCGTTGCAGTGGACCAGCACGACACCTTTCTGTTGGAGAAACAGAAAATGTTAAAGCTGCACTCATTGACTTCAGAAGAAAAGAGAAACTCTGACCTAACTAATTAACACATCACACAGACCATGGATGGATTAAGAGACCTGGATACAGCACTGGCAGCAGGACCCGCTCATTCCTATTACTACTCAGTGATGCATGAAGCAAAAAAAGCTCTATTTCCAACACTCTCTTGTACTGAACCGACAACCCTCCAGTTCCCAACCCAAGTCCCTATGGACTGATTTACTGCTGCCCCTGAGTTACTGCCACTGTTACAATGATACCACAGAAGTTCATGTGATGTGGAACAGATCTGTACAGTAGTGAAGTCAGTGTCACTGGTACATGCTGCTGCCAGAGTTAAAGCCTTTGGAAACACAGCTTGAAATAGTCAAAATGCATATATTATATCAAAGTCGAGTGTCTCATTAATCATCCACAAAAGCCTGAGTGAAAATAACCATTAATAACTATTAGAAAACCTGGTTTAAAAACAGCTCATTTTGCTGTTTAGACCACTTGCCAGGACAGAGTGGGCGTGGCAGATAACGCTCTGATTGACAGCTCTCTCGTTTTGATTGACATCTCCCTGGCTCAGCAATGGCTGCCACAAATTTAATCCAGCCGTACATGTTTGAGCCCTCTGATGATTCAGAGGACGAAGCAGAAGCTGAAAATGATTCCTTTCAGGTGGTCACTGAATGGTAAGTTTCAAAATGTTTTGTGATTCATATTAATGTTACTTTGAAGAACTTAGAATAGTTAGCATAACTTTTACATGCAATGTTACGGCCGGGCTCCACCGGCTGCAAACGTACAGCGTAGCGTCGCGGCGTATTCATTTGGGCTCCACTGACTGCGTACGGAAGCAACACGTAGAGAAGCCAGCGGGGTTGTTTACCATTTGCTGAGCTGAGAGGCTGCATGTAGGCTGCATGAAATGTTAAAGCATTTTCCACCTAAGTTATTACATATATTTGAGTTATCTACAAGTTTACTGTACTGTTATCTACTCGCTTTCAAATGTCCGCCACGGACACAGTGTCACGGATAAACAATAGAAGAGCTGCGTAAAATAGAGTTGTCGCGCCGCTCCCATTGCTGGTGGA
The DNA here is from genome assembly GCF_011397635.1 of Epinephelus fuscoguttatus. Lineage (NCBI taxonomy): Eukaryota > Metazoa > Chordata > Actinopteri > Perciformes > Serranidae > Epinephelus > Epinephelus fuscoguttatus. The sequence goes on from NC_064764.1 coordinate 38,775,740, forward strand.
GCCGCTGTAATTGATTAACAGGGGGGCGAGCTGCTATGGGACTCGCGCTGCAGACGTGCCCGGTTGAGCCCGGCCGTTAGCTGAGATGAATGACAACGGGAGGCTAGCGCTTTGCCTTTCTTCATTGAGATACGTTTTCGTTGAAAACATAAATCTGCTCCGTTTTTCTGATAATAGCCTTTTTCATTCAAACACATCCAGTCTTAATAGCTTAAATATGTCTTTACTCTGACACACACCGACCCTCAAAGCGGGAGAGACCGGTGCCGGCCGGCCATCTCTTGATTTAGCTGGAGCAGAAAGGTTTTGTTGCACTGCCACTGGGGGGCGGGATGAGACAACTGACTGATGATTTATGATTGGTTTGGAATTTATTGCGTAATAAATCTCAGAGATAAAAATGGCCAAATCAAACCCAATTTCAAGAATGTACAAAAACTTAAAATACAGATATTTTGAATTTGGATGGAAACAGATTTCTAATTGTTTTACATGTTTAATATTATGTACATAAGACCCTAAATTACATAGTTAGAAGGCTATTGTGGATTTGGGTTTCCAGAGGCTTTAAAAGATGTAGCAAAAGATGTAACAAATCAACGCATCGGGCACAAGAGTCCTGTGAAACAGAGTCTGAGCTTTTCTGAGGTGCGTTCACAAGTTGTTTTACTGTAAGTTGTAAGCTTGAAGGTTGTTTCTCATAGGGGAGGGGACTGGAAACAGTAACATGCAGGTACTGCAAGGACAGGAGACTGCCGGTCTGAATCAACATCGTAATGGCAGGCTTACAGCCACAATCAACCTGGTCTCACCCCGAATTTGATGAAATCCAACACTTCGCCAGTGACTTGTGGCGTCAGACACCGACAAAACAAGGTGTCCTTCAACATCAGCAAGATACACAGTGTCAGGGGGAAATGCAGAGGGAACAAAAGTTAAGGCGGCGAAAGTTCAAGTAGAGCAGGCAGGAGAGGTGATAGAAGGGACCAACAAACACCGACTTTCACCCAGGAGAGCGGTGTTTGTGTCCTGTAAGACTATAAAGCCGAACCCTGTTCTTTTTAACTTAACATAACCACATGCTTTTGTTGTTGAAGGGGAAAAAAAATTATTTTGAAAGAGACTGTATGTAAACGTTACATTTCCTGTGACAACAGAAGTGTACTTTGAAAGGAGACATAACAGGCAGAATTTGACACAGTGTCACCAACGCACCTAGGGTACCTTTCACGTCGTATCTGGATGTGAAAAGTCCATGACCAAATGTCAATAGAGTGTGCCAGTAAACCTGGAACTCCGTTAGCGCTTTTAGCACTTCCAGTTCTCTCGTTTAAAAGTCAATACGTTTTTTGAATGGGATTTTGGTAAAATGCCTCAAATAAGGTCTGTGGTTAACAAAAGCTTAAGCGAGTTTCAGGTTTTGTTCTACGACATAAAACACGTCAGTAAATTCCCTACTTGTGAATTTTGAAGCTTTTACGTGTCGTAAAAAGGCGGTTGCTAACAAGCTGCTCAATACGACTACAAACCCTGTCTGGGACATTAAACGTCATCACCCCTGAACAGGCGAGAGTGCTGGCAGTCCGCCATTACAGCTTCTTATTTAGCTTCAACAGTCCGATTACCCCATTATACAATGTTTTTAAAATAAAGCGGCTGAAATCAGTTGAAAGCTTAGTGGCGGTGACGTCAAGAGTCATGCGACCGTGGAGTAGTCATGTAGTCCGTTAAAGCCTAACGTTAGCTTTTTACTTCTGACGATCGCATTTAAGCTTCAAATGCGGTATGAAAGGTGTTCATATGTGAAGATTATCTCGCTGAACAAAACCTGTAAGTATCATAAACTTGTGTTAGCCACAGAGCTTATTTTCTGACATAATCCAAAACGCAATGCAAAAATCACATTCACTTTCTCTTCCAGGAACCAGCGCGATGCTAAACTTCCAGGTTTTGACGTCAGCCCTGGCACACTCTATTTGTGACCAGGCTGGAGTGAGAATGTGTTGCCACACTTTGCAGCCAGTGGGTCAGACTAAGTCTTCAACAGCTCCTGAGAAAGTATCTTTCTCTTTAGCTGCTTAACGCTCCATGTGTATGTTTACCTGCAAGATGTGCTTTACAGCTTGGTTTTGCTGAAAGTAAGAACAGTAAATGTCCGTATTATATATTGTCTATACATTTTATAGACTATATACAAATTTATAGGCTCCGTCACAGACTTGTTGAGATCTTTATGAACACTTTTTGTACGTCTGCAACTTTGCAGATTTTGACAAAGAGGGACACCCACAATGCACTGGGTTTGGATGTGGATATGGCAGCAGAACTGCTCAAAATAAAAAAAAAGAAACAAAACATGGAAGGAGTTGGCAGGATGACATTTTCCTTTTGACTAAAAACACAGATAATGAGTCACTAACAGCAGCGTGTGTAGTTGTTTGTCTAATGAAGCTAGGATTTGACTTCACATTAATCCAACAGAACTGTTACTACTTATCAGCAGAGAGACACACACGCACACTCAGCCTCACACTTTACTGTGCACAGAAATGTCCAACTGAGGTGATATCACAAAGAGCTAAAACCCTCCTGCCCACCCACACTAAAGGGATGTCACAGGTGGCGTTTGATGTCTACGAGGGTCCAGTGCTGATTGGAACTAGGCCGATGAGAAGAAACTTGACCTTGACTTGCAGCGATGCTCTCTGAACATTAGGGGGCTCTACACACCAACAGAACAGTCAACATCAGCTGGTCGAGCTGAGCTGCACACCGCAACTACCTCCATCACCTCTATTAAGTTAATAGATGGCTTGTTTGTTTGTGTCCATTAGCTTCTCCATTACAGCCTCTCTTTTCCTTCTCATGGAAGGTTTACACGACAGCTGTGTCCCAGTTACCAGGCTGGGCCTCACAGTGCTGCAGCCTGAACTGAACTGGTATCAAACTTCTCATCTGAGGACGGAAAACAAAGGGCTTTACTTAAAAGGTCAAACTCTTCCACCAAGAGGGACTGTTAATAGATTCAAGGTTGGCATTTATTTTATTTTCACTAGAAGTCATGATAATATGTGTACAAACCTGGACATTCAGGTAAAACCAGATCAAAATACTGTGTTATAAAAGAAACTCAAAGATAAAGCTTAAAGTTATGCATGATTAAGGGTGTGATTGCTTTCAGTGACAGGTAGGTACTGTCCATCAAAAAGTCGCTACAACATTGGATGGTACGTGACAATGGCATAACCCCAGATCCACAGAGTGTAGGCGTAGCCATAGCTGTTCTTATTTCAGTGTGTTTTCAGTTCTTGAAATTTAATTGTAACATTCTGGTTGCCTAAAAAAGTCTTGGTTGTTTGGTTGATCTAAAAATATTTTTGTTCGCAAAACTCGGCATCAGCACTTTCATCTTGGTCCCTTGTCACCGATCCTGTTTGTGATTTTCATGGACAGGATCTCGAGGCACAGCCAGGGGGAGGACGGGGTCCGGTTTGGGGACCTTAGAATTGCATCTCTGCTTTTCGCAGATGATGTGGTTCTGTTGGCTTCATCCCACCATGACCTCCAGCATGCACTGTTTGCAGCCAAGTGTGAAGTGGTCAGGATGAAAGTCAGCACCTCTGGCCATGGTTCTCTGCTGGAAAACAGTGGACTGTCCCCTCTGGGTTGGGGGAGTTCCTGCCTCAACTATGGGAGTTTAGGTATCTCGGGGTCTTGTTCAGGAGTGAGGGAATGAGATGGATCTGCGGTTTGTTGCAGCTTCTGCAGTGATGCAGGTGCTGTGCCAGACCGCCGGGGTGAAGACGTAGCTGAGCCAAGCTGTTGATTTACTGGTCCATCTACGTCCCAGCCCTCACCTATGGTCATGAGCTCTGGGTAGTGACCGAAAGAATGAGATCGCAGATACAAGCTGCTGAAATGAGTTTCCTTCATGGGGTGTCTGGGCTTAGGCTCAGAGATAGGGGGAAGAGCTCGGACATCCGTAGGGAGCTCCGAGTAGAGCCGCTGCTCCTTCACGTCGAAAGGATCCTCATGGGCGCCTCCTGTTAGAGGTGTTTCAGGCACATCGACTGGTAGGAGGTCCCGGGGCAGACCCAGAACACGCTGGAGGGATTATATCTCATCTGGCCTGGGAACGCCTCGGGATCCCAGGAGAAGCTGGAAAGTGTTGCTGGGGGAGAGGGACGTGGGGTGCTGTGCTCAGCCTGCTGCCAAAATATTTGGTTGAATAAATAAATAAATAAATACTTAAGGTCACAAGTATTTGGTTGGGTTTTGGACCAAACTTTTGTCTTGAAAGAACCCAAAACTTCAGAACAATACCCACAAATGTGAGCAAAGCATGACTTGAAATTTGGGTTAAGTTGTTTGAGGTACAATTTCAGGACATTTTCGCGAAACCGTAGCTGTAAATTGTGTTATTATAACTGTGGCACAAACACATTCAGCATGCCCACCAGTTTATGTATCTGTACTGTAGCCATGAACATAGTCACATAATGCTGCTGTTGTCATGACAGCATCAATATGTGAGTGTCATTACCAGCCAGATGGCCTGCTGGGTAATCTGACCCTACTTTTCAAAGTAAAAGCATCAGTTTGATTATCAGGGCTGGAGTTACCCCATACACACACACAGAAACATATCATAATGAACACACACACTTCCTGTAATCATACACCCCTAATGACTGCCTAATGACTCGCCACGCACGCGTGTGTGTGTGTGTGTGTGTGTGTGTGTGTGTGTGTGTGTGTGTGTGTGTGTGTGTGTGTGTGTGGTGTCATGTTAAGGTGAGCTGCAGGCTTCGCCGCTAAAAGCTTGTATGACACTGAGATCTGATCTGTGTGCAGATTTAATAAAACATGAACAAAACTAAGCATCTATTATTTAAAAGAGAGGAGAGGAGAGAAGGAGAGGAGATGTCCAAACATGTGTCACATGTCAACCCTCATTTTAAGGCCCTTACATCTGTCTCCTTCTTCCCATAATCCTTTGGCCTCATGGGATTGCTTCCTGTTGTTGGACTTGATCCGGTCATTTGGTTTCACCTGAGCTGCAGCAGCTCTCACCTTTATTTAGTTAGTTTCCAGTACTTTAAAGTTCCTGTCTCCTCTTACTTGTGTTAACAACAATATTAAAGCCGGTCAGATTCTCTTTTCAGTAATGATGGTTCACGGTGAAGTGAAACTTGCGACAGCAACACGAGAGATCGGCTTGGAGATGGGAACATTTTTTTCTGCAGGGTGAGACGTCTCTCACTGTGTTTGCAGACAGGATGTTTGAAGAGGATTCATGTTCTGTTGTAAGTTAACAGCAGAGCTGAGACAGTCAAGGCCAATCGCTGAAAGTCAGTTTTTAAAGTGATTAATGTTTAATATCATCTTAAGGGAGAAAAAAAGCCAAAACACTTACACAACACAATTCAAGCTCCTTTAATGTGAAGCTTTGCTGCCTCCCTCTGTCTTATATCATTGTTCTCTATCACTCTTTGGGTATTAGTGCAATGAATGAATGAATGAATGAATAATAAATTGATTGATTTAATCTTAAGTGTTACCTCAGCGCGAGCCTGCTGGATGAAGTCACAACAGTCCTGCAGGTAAAGCAGCACATCAGTGTCGGGATGATCCAGAATACTGACGGTCTTATAGATGAACAGATCAGGAAACACATTCTCCACCCCGAAGGCCACGTTCAAGATGTGAGACACCTGAAGAGGAAGAGGAAGAGGAAGAGACTTCACTTTGATGTTCATAGCTGTATAGCAGTATCTTTATATTTTATCTCAGCTCTCCTCGTTCAGTTTCCTCTCTCTTTATTTTCAACCTTTTGACAAAATCATTAAAAGTCTGAAGCTACATCTACATTAGGCTGTCTTTATTCTGATACTCTGTTTTTGTGTGAATAAAATTTGCATCCACATTAGTCATTTTGAGTTCTCTGTCCACCATGAAAACATCATGAAAACATCTAAATCTCCTCTTCTTCACCCTCTTTCAGTTGGCAAACAAATAAAAATGCATCACAGCTGTCACCCTCTGAGGAGTGGGAGAGACCACCGGCTGAACAAATCATTATTTTATAATCATGATGTCATCTTACAGATATGAACTGAACGCTCACAGTGAAAGTCAGTGGCGACTAAAGGTCCACTTCTTATTTTTGCTAGTCATAGACTGATGTAGCCACTGTAATGTCACCTATTGTTTTGTGGACTCCAATTTTGAAGCCTTAAGTTTGGCATTTCAGAGTCAGCGTCTTGGGTTTTTATTAGCCAAAAGTGACCATATTTGGATGAGAGGGTGGAGCTGTGGTACTCTGGAAATCCCAAGTTCTTGCGAGAGCACAATTTGAATTTGCTCAGCGAGTCACTCTGTCAATCAGTGATGATGCTCATTACCCATGCTGTTGAAGCCGAGCTGCACCAATCACATCGGTGTATCTGATATAGGCGGGCCAGAGGCGAGCTAAATGGATGACGACAGCGCTGCGATAACGAAGTCTGGAATCAGTCAGTAAACATTGCAAATTGGCTACGGATGAACACCAGTTGTTTGAAACGGCTTTGGCCGCTACAATGAACGAGTTAGACTTGGCTTTTTCTCTAAAAGAGGAACAGAAGACGGCGCTCGAGTCTTTCCTTTGCAAGAAGGACGTTTTTGCTGTTTTGCTGACCGGATACGGCAAGAGTCTAATCTACCAGTTAGCTCCGCTGGTAGCTAAGCTCTGGATACTTCACCCCGTGTATTGCTCTGATTGGTCGTAGTGTTATCCAATTGCATGCAGTGATATTTTCAAATGCATGCTTGGTGCCGCCCCTCGAGTTGGGCCATTTGCATTACTCATAGCCAGACCCTAAATCTTTCTAGATTTGAGTCTGGATTTCCAGGCTAGAGCTGTGGAGGAGTGAGGGGTGGAGCAGTCAAAGCAGCCAACCCTTAATTATGCAAAACTTTAAGCCACGATGACATTTAAAAAGGTGAGTTATGTGTTATGTTAGTTTTTGCCCTTCTGTGTTCCACATGTTCTCATCCCAGCTCACCAACTGCATTGTGCATGTGTTACATGCATTGTGTCTTTTCAAAATATACTTCTGTTTTCACAGTTTCTGCTCACAACATTGGTAAAACACCTCTTATTTACTTATTTTCTTGTGCAACAAAAGCACGATGTTAAGTTTGACTTGACTCGCTCTCAGAGCCAGCCTCAAGTGGCCGTTAGAGGAACTGCAGTTTTTGGCAGTTCCGCGTTGGCTTCATTTCTCAGTCCTGCAGGTTGCTGCTTTCTTACAGTACATCACTGTTTTAAATAAATTCAGTTTCCCGCCAACGTTTTAAGGTTTGCACTCACGCTTGAGAGGATATTTTTTTCTGTTTGGGGGGAGAAAAACTCTGTCAAGTCTGGACGAAGGGCTGAAGGATGAATTTACTAATTACACTAATTACAGTTTTTTTTGAAGATCAGATTATCATTGTTTTTTTCCTTTATTCCTTCCTTCTAATTTCAATTTAGGATAAATATGATTTGAGTTTTTGCTGTGGGACTCCCATCATGCTTTGGGTCATGTAAACAACAAGTATATTTTGTCTGTGTGGAAACAGTGAGTTGGCTCATTAGCTTCACCCTGAGAGGTCTGTTTTAATTATCACCTGTATTTCTTCATATGTTGGTTAATCTGCTCCATGAATCAGGTTTATTTGGCTAAACAGACTCTTGAAATGAATCCCTGTTAAATTATGTATTTGACTCACAGTGATGTGAACACTGAATACATTTTAATTGGATTCACTTCTGTGCTTCTGTTTGGCTGCTTTTATCCAGATTAAAGCGCTAAACCAGGGACGGGGGCTGCAAATTAGCATGAAATCTGTTGCATCCTTTTGTGACAGTGTTTACCTGTATGGTTCCTGTTAAATAAACAAATAAACAACTTCAGCCTGTGTCTGAGAGCTCATTAGTGCTCTGCTGAAACCAAAGCCACGGCTGATTAGTCTGTAGAAAGACGGTTGTTTTATAGATCTGAAGGAAAAGAATCTCACCTTGTGTTTTCTCAGAGTGCCAAAGTCATGTGCAGCATCCTGAGAACCTACACACACACACACACACACACACACAGTGAATTACTGTCTTTGTTTGGCACAAGACGCTGTCCAGGGTGCTGAACCAAAACGTTAACCTGAGGAAAGGAGTTCCCTGCTGTGTGTATGCACGGCGCCTACCTCAGGTCACGGGGTCATTTATGGTCCAGCACTGAGCCCTGATGGGTCACCTGTCCCCGGGGCCTCCCCCACGTCTGCGCTCATGTTACCCTCTGCTCTGAGCTGACAGTAATCAGTGTTGGTGGACTGAAGGTGACTTCCAGGACAGAGCAGAGGGAGGAGGTGGACCCATCCATCGACTGCAGCGGCTGCTACCTGGGCCGAGCCCCAAGGTTTTCAGTTAACCGTCAGTCGGCTGGTTAGCTAGTTAGTTTATGATTGTTGGCCTGATCGGAATTATGATTTAGACATCATGACAAATTGTACTGAGCAGTTTTACGGGAACTAGAGCTGTGACATCACAGACACTTAGTGCAGTGTGTTTGTGTCTAACACAAATCAAATCAAAGATGTCTGAAGGTGGACTTTCTGATGTCGGGGGCAGTGACAGAACTCTGACAGTTGTTTATTGTGTTGTTCAGTCATTCTGTCATTATGTGTGGCACTGACTCACCCATCAGCAGGAAGGGCTTGATGACGCCGACCTGCAGGTCCCAGGAAGTGTCCGGGACGTATCCCACCACCTTCTCTGGGGGGACGGGGTCTTCAACCACAGTGATGGTTGAACCCTTCCAGGTCTCAATGATGCGACGGCCGCTCAGTGACGTGACCCGGGTGCACTGCTTCCTCAGTCGCGTCCGGGAGAAACTCTGGATCTCCTGAGTCAGGGACTGCATGACTAGACCTGACTAGACCTGACTGGACCTGACTAGACCTGACTGGACAGGGTTGGAGTGAACCTGCAAGATGAGTGAAAGGATGATATTTGGAGTAGATGTAACGATCCAGAGTGAGGCACACAGAAAATAACAGAGTAGGTGGAGTTAAACCTCAATTATATCTTTAAAAACATCTACAGCAATGTTAACATGCGTATGTTCAGCAGGTATGTTTACCATATTCACCATCTTTAGCATCTTAAGCAAGCCACCCAGAAAAAATGTTGGTATTGTGTGTTTCTGGAAACCATGGCTACATCACATTTGCACATCATTATGTAGGCGATACGTTGAAACTTTACCTTTCAACAACACTGTGGTTAATGTGCAGTTAGGTTTAGGCACAAACACTGCATGATTATGATTAAGTTTTGGCTTAAAACACCTGGTTTTAGGGGCTCAAAAAGCAGTGATGTCTCTGTAAACAAAACACTTTTCATGGCACTATCCAAGCAGGAAAAACAGCAAAGGGTCACCACAAAACATCACAAGAGTGATGTAAGAGAGAGTAAAAAGCCACGGGACAGACAGAGATGGGACGCTAAAAAAGCACCCACTTTTGGTGCCTAAGAAGTCGCTGGAAATGCAGTGACAGTTAAAAAACATCATGTTTAGCGACTAAAAAGCCGCAGGAAACACAGCAAAGGCTTTCAAAAAAAACACCTACATTTTGGTGCCGAAAAAGCTACTGGAAATGCAGTGACGGGTGCCAGAAAACACCCACATTTGGAGGCAAAAAAGCCACCAGAAGACAACGAAAGGTTTCCAAATAAATACCCATGTTTGATGCCCTACAAGTCGTCCTACATTTGGTGCCTAAAATGTTGCTGGAAATACAGTGACAAGTGCCTTAAAAACACCCACATTTGGAGGCTAAAAAGCCATGGGGAAAATAGCGACAACTTGCCAAAGAACACCCATGTTGGGTGGCTAAAAATTCACTGAGAACGCGGTGACAAGCGCCCGAACAATACCCATATTTGGGGGCTAAAAATTTTGTTGTTCGAAGGTCTCAAACAGTGGTCTGCAGCCTGGCAGATGTCTCACCTAGGTGTCACACCATCCATCATCCCCTCCACCTCCTGATGACAAAGTCAGCTCATATTCTCACTTTAGAAATGCTGAAATGATACGTATGAAATGTGCAAATGTAATGTAGTCGTGGTTTGCAGATATGTAGAATGCCAACAATTTTTCCTGTGGCGACAGGGCTGTAGTTTGCTAACATTTGGTACGGCTAAGGCTGATGGGAATGTAGTTTTTGGTTATTTAGTCTTATAGCAAAGTTTTGGATTTCCAACAGCAGGTCAAAGTTTTTACTGATCCAGTTTAAGATCTTAACATCGACTGAACCACAAGCTTTGCAGTTGTGGTTCTAGATTAAATATCTGAAGTACTGTATGGATTTCCTTGAAATGTTTAGACATTCATGTTCCCTTCAGGATGTACTGTAATAAATTTGGTGATCCTCTGACTTTTCATCTAGCGCCATCGTCAGGTCAACATGTTAGTGTGCACAGTACTTTGGCTGTGACATGTTCTGGTGCAGCCTCAGCTGTACTTTGTGTTTAGTGCTAATTGGCAAATGTTAGCATTGTTAATGAGAGCATGTGAGCACTTGTCCTGTCCAGCCTGCTGCACATGGTTGAGATTGTCTTTAATGTGGATAAGATGGACAGTCACATAGATTAGGACATTCACTGTTCATTCACCTCATAAAATAAGCACAGAAATATCTGCCTATGAATGTTATATGCTGTATGTATAATGTATAATATACTGTATGAGATAAAAACCTGTTTCTTCAGATGTTCAGCGTTGGCCCGGCTCGGCTCAGAATGGCTCTGATTCAGCTGATAGTCCAGTTTAAACAGAAACAGCAGCAGAGAGGTGATCCAGATCAGTTTCCAGAAAAGAAACACACTTTGTCCTTCATCATCATCATCTGTTCCAGAGTAGAAAACAAAACACTCTGATTCAGTGAGACGCCAGGTCTGGTCCTAGTGCTTACTAAACCTGGTCCACATTAGACCAGATCCAGAAACAAACAAAGTCTCAGTAGCTGTGGTCCTGCAGTCTGTCTGTCCCACCTGAGTTAAACTGTGAACTGGGCCGACTCTGCAGGAGGTGACACTGAACTGCTGCTGCTGGGTAACATGAAACCTGTTGTCTGTCTGTCTGTCTGTCTGTCTGACACCAGTGCTCTCTAACAGAGACACATCTACACAAGAACATAAAATAACAGACCTACACCGAAGTCAAATCAATTAAAAAATGATTTTAATAATATGAAAAATAAACCACGTCATGTGTTTTGTTTTCAGTTTCTTTTATCGCATTTTAAAAAAACTCACAAACACACCAAACAAAACAACAAAGAATGTATAAAAATGGGATTAAATTATAAAATAATAACAGTAATCTCAGGCTAAAAAGGTTCAACTGTGAACAGGTCGATCTGCAGAGGTGTTGTTTCCTGTGTGGTCCACAAGAGGGAGCCACATCTCTGCTTTTATGAGCTGCTACAGCCTTCAGGTCAGTAAGAGCTGCAGCTGATGATGCTGACAAAACTAATGCATTTACTCTGAAACAGCATTCATTTAATAATTACATTCATTTCAGTAAAAAATATGTGTGTTTGTGTTGGACTTATCAAACTCAACTGTCCTTCATTTAGAACTACAGTTAACCTTGGTGTTTAGTTTTTAAGGAGGAACACGTAACCCAACTATTT